>NC_134363.1:108458826-108748826 GCF_048569485.1 Anomaloglossus baeobatrachus | reverse complement strand
CGTGAATGCCGAACAGTGTGTTGTCTGCCGGGTGCTCGGGTTCGGCATATTGTGGATCGGATAGACAGATTGCTGGGTGGGGCTGGGGAAAACCCAGCGGTCATGGTGCACATTGGTACTAATGACAAAGTTAGAGGCAGGTGGATGGTCCTTAAAAATGATTACAGGCAACTAGGAGACAAGCTGAAGTCCAGGACCTCCAAGGTGGTGTTTTCAGAAATACTACCGGTGCCACGAGCGTCACTAGAAAGACAGCGGGAGCTTAGGGAGATAAATATGTGGCTTAGAAATTGGTGCAGGGAGGAAGGGTTCGGGTTCATGGAGAACTGGGCCGACTTCTCAGTCGGCTACAGGCTCTACGGTAGGGACGGGCTGCACCTCAATGGGGAAGGTGCAGCTGTGCTGGGGGGAGAAAATGGTCAGACGGATGGAGGAGCTTTTAAACTAGGATCGGGGGGGAGGGAGGGTAGTGGAGCAAATAAGGGGATAGATAGAGCAGATAGAGACAGGGAGACGGTAGGGGTCAATGAAGGATTAGGGGGGGATGGGACATACAAGGAACGTAGGGAGGCTAGGAGTAATAAAGGTGTTAATAGGATTAAATGTCTACTGGCAAATGCAAGAAGTCTTGCAAACAAAATTAATGAATTGGAGACTCTTATGTCAACTATGGATTATGATGTGGTGGGCATTACGGAAACCTGGCTGGATGAAAGCCATGACTGGGTGACAAACATACAGGGTTATAGTACATTTAGGAAGGACAGGAAAGGCCAAAAAGGTGGTGGGGTGTGTATATTTATCAAATCTAACCTAAAACCTGTGTTGTATGATGACATTGAGGGGAACAGCAACAATGTAGAGTCAGTATGGGTAAATGTACATGGGGAGGGGAATAATGGAAAAATGCTAATTGGAGTTTGCTATAAGCCTCCTAACATACCTGAACAAATAGAGGGTGAAATGCTGGAACAAATTGAAAAGGCAGCTAATAATAATAATCGGGTTCTTATTATGGGGGATTTCAACTATCCAGACATTCAGTGGGACATAGAATCTTCTGGTTCTGCTAAAAGCTGTAAGTTCTTATCTAGCATTCAAGACCATTTCCTCTCTCAGATGGTAGGTGAACCGACCAGGGGAGATAATTTGCTAGATCTGGTCCTGTCAAATAGACCGGATACAATTTCAGATCTACAGGTCCGGGAGCACTTGGGCACCAGCGATCATAATATGGTAAGCTTCAACGTAATATTCAATAGAACATTTCAAAGGGGGAATGCTAAAACCTGGAATTTTAGGAAAGCTGATTTCAACAAATTAAGGGAAGAGCTTAAATGTGTAGATTGGGACAGAGTCATGGTAACTGGGGATACCGAACATAAATGGGGTAAGTTTAAGGATATACTACTAGAGTCCTGTAAAAAACGTATACCCTCTGGTAATAAAATGTCCAGGAATAAAAAGAAACCACTATGGATAAATGAGACTGTACAAAGTATAATAAAACAAAAACAAAGGGCGTTTAAAATCTTAAAGGCTGAGAATACAGAAATAGCATTGCAGGAGTATAAAGATATCAATAGGCAATGCAAAAAAGAAATCAAACAAGCAAAACTAGCTACTGAAACAAAAATCGCCAATGACATTAAAATAAATCCCAAAATCTTTTATAAATACATTAATGCCAAAAGGAAAACAAAGGATAGTATCGGACCCTTAAAATATAATAACAAGTTAGTTATAGAGGACAAACAAAAGACTGAGATATTAAATAGGCATTTCTCATCTGTATTCACCAAGGAACTGACTGTACCAGGGATCATTCAACAAGTGAAAAATCAAAGTCCACCACCCGATATAATTAATTTAACACAAGATGAAGTACGCCTACGTCTGAGTAAATTAAACATTGACAAATCCCCAGGGCCAGATGGCATTCATCCACGAACATTGAGGGAATTGAGCTCCGTAATCGACAGACCGCTGTATCTCATCTTTTTAGACTCACTTGTAACGGGGTTGGTGCCTCAGGATTGGAGGATTGCTGATGTGGTACCGATATTTAAGAAAGGTAAGAGGGTAGATCCAGGCAACTACCGTCCAGTAAGCCTGACATCAGTAGTATGCAAAGTTTTTGAGGGCATTTTAAGGGATGACATGCAAAAATATATTGCAGAAAATAATATGATAACTGACAAACAGCATGGATTCATGAAAGATAAGTCGTGTCTAACCAACCTGTTGGGGTTCTATGAGGGGGTAAGTTCAAACCTGGATATTGGTAATGCAGCTGATGTGATTTATTTGGACTTTGCAAAGGCATTTGATACTGTACCACATAATAGCCTTATACTAAAGCTCCAGAAGCAAGGACTAGGGGACACAATATGCAACTGGGTAAGGAATTGGCTAAGAGATAGGAAACAAAGAGTAGTCATAAATGGTACATTCTCTAAATGGGCTATAGTCAGCAGTGGAGTGCCGCAGGGATCTGTGCTTGGACCGATTCTTTTTACTCTCTTTATTAATGACCTTGTGGATGGGATTGATAGTACAGTGTCAGTCTTTGCCGATGACACCAAACTATGTAGGATATTAAAAACTGACCTGGATAGTACAATATTACAAAAAGATCTGGATAAGATGTCAGAATGGGCAGATACTTGGCAAATGAGATTTAATGTTGATAAATGTAAAGTAATGCACCTAGGATGGTGTAATCCTATAGCTGCGTATACATTAAATGGAAGTAAACTCGGGACTACAGAACAGGAGAAGGACTTGGGTATTCTCATTACAAATAAGCTGAGCAGCAGCACTCAATGTCAAGCAGCAGCTGCTAAAGCAAACAAGATTTTAGGGTGTATAAAAAGAGAGATTGGATCCCGTGATCCCAACGTATTGTTACCCCTCTATAAATCACTTGTAAGACCACATCTGGAATACGGGATCCAGTTTTGGGCTCCACATTTTAAAAAGGACATGCAGAAGTTAGAGTCAGTTCAAAGGCGGGCAACTAGACTATTACAAGGAATGGAAGGCCTCCCATATGATGGCAGGTTGAAAAAGTTAGATATGTTTAGCTTAGAAAAAAGACGTCTCAGAGGAGATCTCATTTATATGTATAAATACATGTGTGGTCAATATAAAGGACTGGCACATGACTTATTTCTTCCAAAAACAATACTAAGGACCAGGGGGCACTCAATGCGAGTGGAAGAAAAGCGATTCCGACACCTAAATAGGAAAAGGTTCTTTACTAGTGATGAGCGAGTACTAAAAAGCTCGGGTGCTCGAAGCTCGGGCCGAGCATCCCAAGATACTCGTGTACTCGGGCCGAGCAACGAGCCCAATGTTATCCTATGGGAGACCCGAGTATTTTTGTGAAATGACCCCCCGGCAGCATGGAGAAACCCTAAAAATGTCACAAAAGTCTCAGAAGAGTGCTCAAATGACATGGCAACAGCATGGGGAAGACCCCTTGAAGCATTTATCACTGAAAAGTCACAGCTGTGAACAATTTT
Source organism: Anomaloglossus baeobatrachus (assembly GCF_048569485.1). Lineage (NCBI taxonomy): Eukaryota > Metazoa > Chordata > Amphibia > Anura > Aromobatidae > Anomaloglossus > Anomaloglossus baeobatrachus. Next base: position 108,745,299 of record NC_134363.1, on the reverse strand, counting down.
GTCCGCGTTTTACGCCATTTTTACGGACTCACCAGAAAACCTTCCAAAATGACCCCAAAATGATTTTTCATGGCGGAAATGTTAAGGGCACATACCCAATAGTGAGATAGAGCTGGTGTATGTTACTTTTTGAGATTAATACATGAAAGATTTTACGTGAAAACATTGTGTGGCACTCCGATGTCCCTGAGAAGAGACGTACATGAAGGCCTCTTGAGTCTAATGTGCCCATTTTGAGGAAGTGAGTCTTTGTAGTATTTTCCTTTGCCAGGGCAGTCCAAAATTGTGAGGTTCACCAATGCCCCTGCATACAGACGTGCATGAGGGCCTGTAAACCTGAAGTGCCCATTGGAAGGAAGTGGGTCTATTGTAGTATAGCCCTTAGGCAGGGCAGCCAAAAATTGGGAGGCTCCACGTTGTCCCTGGGTAGAGACGTGCATGAGGGCCTTTAAACCTGAAGTGCCCATTGTAAGGAAGTGGGTCTATTTCAGTATAGCCCTTTGCCAGGGCAGCCAAAAATTGGGAGGCTCCACATTGTCCCTGGGTAAAGACGTGCATGAGGGCCTCAAAACATTAAGTGTCCATTTTAAGGAAGTGGGTGTATTATAGTATAGCCCTTAGGCAGGGCAGCCAAAAATTGGGAGGCTCCACGTTGATCCTGGGTAGAGACGTGCATGAGGGCCTCAAAACATTAAGTGTCCATTTTAAGGAAGTGGGTGTATTATAGTATAGCCCTTAGGCAGGGCAGCCAAAAATTGGGAGGCTCCACGTTGTCCCTGGGTAGAGACGTGCATGAGGGCCTCAAAACATTAAGTGTCCATTTTAAGGAAGTGGGTGTATTATAGTATAGCCCTTAGGCAGGGCAGCCAAAAATTGGGAGGCTCCACGTTGTCCCTGGGTAGAGACGTGCATGAGGGCCTCAAAACATTAAGTGTCCATTTTAAGGAAGTGGGTGTATTATAGTATAGCCCTTAGGCAGGGCAGCCAAAAATTGGGAGGCTCCACGTTGTCCCTGGGTAGAGACGTGCATGATGGCCTGTAAACCTGAAGTGCCCATTGTAAGGAAGTGGGTCTATTTCAGTATAGCCCTTTGCCAGGGCAGCCAAAAATTGGGAGGCTCCACATTGTCCCTGGGTAGAGACGTGCATGAGGGCCTCAAAACATTAAGTGTCCATTTTAAGGAAGTGGGTGTATTATAGTATAGCCCTTAGGCAGGGCAGCCAAAAATTGGGAGGCTCCACGTTGTCCCTGGGTAGAGACGTGCATGAGGGCCTCAAAACATTAAGTGTCCATTTTAAGGAAGTGGGTGTATTATAGTATAGCCCTTAGGCAGGGCAGCCAAAAATTGGGAGGCTCCACGTTGTCCCTGGGTAGAGACGTGCATGAGGGCCTCAAAACATTAAGTGTCCATTTTAAGGAAGTGGGTGTATTATAGTATAGCCCTTAGGCAGGGCAGCCAAAAATTGGGAGGCTCCACGTTGTCCCTGGGTAGAGACGTGCATGAGGGCCTCAAAACATTAAGTGTCCATTTTAAGGAAGTGGGTGTATTATAGTATAGCCCTTAGGCAGGGCAGCCAAAAATTGGGAGGCTCCATGTTGTCCCTGGGTAGAGACGTGCATGATGGCCTGTAAACCTGAAGTGCCCATTGTAAGGAAGTGGGTCTATTTCAGTATAGCCCTTTGCCAGGGCAGCCAAAAATTGGGAGGCTCCACATTGTCCCTGGGTAGAGACGTGCATGAGGGCCTCAAAACATTAAGTGTCCATTTTAAGGAAGTGGGTGTATTATAGTATAGCCCTTAGGCAGGGCAGCCAAAAATTGGGAGGCTCCACGTTGTCCCTGGGTAGAGACGTGCATGAGGGCCTCAAAACATTAAGTGTCCATTTTAAGGAAGTGGGTGTATTATAGTATAGCCCTTAGGCAGGGCAGCCAAAAATTGGGAGGCTCCACGTTGTCCCTGGGTAGAGACGTGCATGAGGGCCTCAAAACATTGTTCCCATTGCAAAGGAGCGGGTCTCCTGTCGTTGTAATGTCCATTCTGCAAAGAATGGGCGAAAAAATTTACCACTGGGGGTATACCTGAAACAAAGGCCTAAGTATTGCAATTTGCAACGGTCATCATCATGGTGGCGCATGAGGAGAAGGAGGAGGAGTCCAGCGATTATCCAAAGTCCAGAAGTGTGTACCCATGGGTGAGTGGAGGTACATGGCAAACTTTAAATTCCGCTCTCATTTGCTGGTGGTGTGGTGAAGTCTGGCCCAATCCAACCCTTGTTCATCTTGATCAGAGTCAGCCTGTCAGCATTTTCAGTTGACAGGCGGGTGCGTTTATCTGTAATGATTCCACCTGCGGCACTAAAAACACGCTCTGACAAAACGCTAGCAGCAGGGCAGGCCAGGACTTCCAAGGCGTAGAGAGCCAATTCATGCCACGTGTCCAGCTTGGATACCCAATAATTATAAGGCACAGAGGAATGTCGGAGTACTGTTGTTCGATCTGCAAGGTACTCCTTCAGCATCTGGGCAAACTTAGGATTTCTTGTGGCACTACCCCGCACCTCAGGGGCTGTGGTATGTGAGGGGCTGAGAAAACTGTCCCACATCTTAAAGACTGTTCCCCTACCTCTGGCGGATTGGACTTGTGCCTCTCTCGGCTGTACGCCTCGGTTGTCCACTGATTCATGACCTATGCCGCTAGCGTTTTGTGAGGGGAATGCTTTGCCTACTTCCGTGAGTATGGCCTTCCGAAACTGCTGCATTTTGGTTGACCTCTCCTCCACGGGAATAAGAGACAAAAAGTTCTCCTTGTAGCGTGGGTCTAACAGTGTTACCAACCAGTAATGATTGTCGGCCAAGATGTTCTTAACGCGAGGGTCACGAGACAGGCAGCTTACCATAAAGTCAGCCATGTGCGCCAGACTCTTAACAGCCAGGACTTCAGTAGCCTGACCAACAAGATGACTGAACATGCTGTCCTCCTCCTCCTCCTCCTCCTCCTCCTCCTCATCTACCCTGTCCTCTGGCCAGCCACGCTGAACCGAGGATATGACTGGTGTGCATGTCATATCCTCAATTTGGCCGGAGAGTTGCTCCATGTCTTCATCCTCCTCCTCGTCATAGTCCTCCACTGCACGTTGTGATGAGACGAGGCTGGGCTGTGTGTTATCACCCACACCCACTACTGTTTCTTGCTGCAACTCATCGCGCTCCGCCTGCAATGCATCATGTTTGTTTTTCAGCAGAGACCGTTTTAGAAGGCAGAGTAGCGGTATGGTGACGCTAATAATGGCGTCATCACCACTCACCATCTTGGTGGAGTCCTCAAAGTTTTGGAGGATGGTACATAGGTCTGACATCCATCTCCACTCCTCAGGTGTTATGTGTGGAGTTTGACCCATTTCCCGACGGCTTAGGTGATGCAGGTACTCAACAACTGCCCTCTTCTGCTCACATATCCTGACCAACATGTGCAGAGTTGAATTCCAACGCGTGGGGACATCACACACCAGTCTGTGAGCCGGAAGATGCAAACGGCGCTGAAAGCCGGCAAGGCCGGCTGAAGCAGTAGGTGACTTTCGAAAATGTGCAGACAGGCGGCGAACTTTTACCAGTAGATCAGACAGCTCTGGGTATGACTTTATAAACCGCTGAACCACGAGGTTGAGCACATGGGCCACGCATGGAACATGTGTCAGCTGGCCTCGCCTCAAAGCCGCCACCAGGTTCCGGCCATTGTCACACACGACCTTTCCTGGCTTTAGGTTCAGAGGTGTGAGCCAGTGATCTGCCTGCTGTTTCAGAGCTGTCCACAGCTCTTCTGCATTGTGGGGTTTGTCACCTATGCAGATTAGCTTCAGCACAGCCTGTTGCCGCTTCGCCGAGGCAGTGCTGCAGTGCTTCCAGCTTGTGACTGGTGTGGAGGGCACAGTGGATGAGGATGCGCAGGAGGAGGAGGAGGCTGAAGAGCATGACATTCCGGAGCTGTAGAGTGTGGGTGAAACACTGACTGAGGTAGGGCCTGCAAACCTTGGTGTGGGAAGGACGTGTTCCGTCCCTCGCTCAGACTGGGTCCCAGCTTCCACAATATTAACCCAGTGTGCCGTCAACGAGATGTAGCGGCCTTGCCCACAAGCACTTGTCCACGTGTCTGTGGTTAGGTGGACCTTGGGTGAAACAGCGTTGTTCAGGGCACGTGTGATGTTTTGTGACACGTGGTTATGCAACGCGGGGACGGCACACCGGGAGAAATAGTGGCGGCTGGGGACCGAGTAACGTGGGACAGCTGCCGCCATCAGGTCACGGAATGCTTCAGTCTCCACCAGCCTAAAAGGCAACATTTCCAGCGCAAGCAGTCGCGAAATGTTAGCATTTAGAACTGTGGCATGTGGGGTGTTGGCAGTGTATTTGCGCCTGCGTTCAAAGGTTTGCTGAATGGATAACTGAACGCTGCGCTGGGACAAGGACGTGCTTGATGATGGTGTTCTTTCTGCGTAGGCAACTGCAGGTGCAGGAGTGGAGGAGGCTTGTTCGCAGGCAGCATGGACAGAGGATTGGCTCGCATGCACAACCAGCGAAGACGTAGCAGTGACATCAGCAAGCACTGCTCCTCGACTCTGTTGTACTTCCCACAAAGTCGGGTGCTTGGCTGACATGTGCCTGATCATGCTGGTGGTGGTCAGGCTGCTAGTTTTGGTACCCCTGCTGATGCTGGCACGGCAGGTGTTGCAAATGGCCTTTTTTGAATCATCTGGATCCAACTTAAAAAACTGCCAGACTCGGGAAGACCTAACATTTGTACAGGCACCTTGTGTCGTCGTGTTGTTCCGGGGAACGGTTGCCTGACTTCTGCCTGGGGCCACCACCCTGCTTCTTACTGCCTGTTGTGATGCTACGCCTCCCTCCCCCTGTGCACTGCTGTCCTCGCTCTGCATATCCTCCTGCCAGGTTGGGTCAGTTACTGGATCATCCACCACGTCGTCTTCCTCTTCCGCACCCTGCTCCTCCTCCTGACTTGCTGACAATTGTGTCTCATCATCGTCCACCACTTGTTGAGACACGTTGCCAACTTCGTGAGAACGTGGCTGCTCAAATATTTGGCCATCTGTACAGACGATCTCCTCATGACCCACTTCAATATGAGCTGGCGAGAGGCCAGAATGTGTGAATGGAAACGTGAACAGCTCTTCCGAGTGTCCAAGTGTGGGATCATTAATGTCCGAGGAGGACGTGTACTCAGCCTGGTGGTAGGAAGGAGGATCAGGTTCAGAAATGTGCGGTGCAGTATCACGGCTACTGACACTTGACCGTGTGGAAGACAGAGTGTTTGTGGTGGTGCCAATCTGACTGGAAGCATTATCTGCTATCCAACTAACAACCTGTTGACACTGGTCTTGGTTCAAGAGCGGTGTACTGCTGCGGTCCCCAAGAATTTGGGACAGGACGTGCGAGCGACTAGATGTGGCCCTTTGTTGTGGCGAAATTAGAGCTTGCCCACGACCTCGGCCTCTGCCTGCACCACCATCACGTCCACTTCCTTGTTCCTTGCCAATGCCCTTGCGCATTTTGCAATGCTGTGCACTGCTGACGTGTATATTCACTACTTGTGCGTTATATCAAAGTGTGTGGAAATTGCACACAAGTGCACCTGTACGCTGCCACCAACAGGCACACACGTGCGGTTTTAAAAACCAAGCACGGACGCAATAATAACCTAACAGGTTTTTTTGGGGAGCGACAATTACAGACAAGTCAGACACTATCTGGACTGTTTTACACTGTGTACACCAGCCCCAGATATGATGAAGGCTGGTATACGGTCACCACTACCCTGCCTGCCTGCCTGCCTGTATACTGGTACAATAGTCCTGACAAGGACTCTTTTGGTCACTAGCCTGTATTCAGACCTGGCTATACCCTGCCTGTATATAGCAACAGTAGTCCTGAGAAGGACTCTGCTACTGTACTCCGACCTGGCTATACCCTGCCTGCCTGTATACAACTAGAATAGTCCTGAGAAGGACTTTTGGTCACACTGTTTGCAGCCCTGCAACTGAAAAAGCTATAAAGGGCCGCAAAGCTTTCCCTGAATCAGCGATACTCTCCCTACACTGACTGTCTGAATAGCTGTGAGCAGAGCACAGCGCGCCGGCCGATATAAAGGCTCGGTCACGCTGTGCAGGCCGGCCAATCACTGCAATTCCACAACTAACAGGGCTGTGGCATTGCAGTGGTCTGCCAGCCAATCCCTGCATGAGGGCTGGCTCTCAAAAGAGCGCCAACATGCAGAAATGAAGACCACGAGTACAGCACGAGTATCGCGAGATTACTCGGTCCCCGCCGAGCAGCCCGAGTACAGCGATACTCGTGCGAGTACCGAGTAGTGACAAGCATGCTCGCTCATCACTATTCTTTACAGTTAGAGCGGTCAGACTGTGGAATACACTACCACAAGAGGTTGTAATGGCAGATACTATAACAACTTTTAAAAAAGGGCTGGATGATTTCCTCAGTACACAAAACATTGTTGGTTATAAATGACTTAGTGACTAAATGTAGAACTGGTGGAGGAAGGTTGAACTAGATGGACCTAGGTCTTTTTTCAACCTAAGTAACTATGTAACTATGCGTAAGTATCGCAGAACTTCTAAAAGGAGCTCAATAATAACACGCATTTAGCACATACTAAAGAGTTCTGAGATCCACGAACAGATGCATGCGCTCACCTATGGGACAAAAGTAGAAAAAGTATCTGACAAATACTGAAAACAGCTTCTTTTTAAATGCAAACAGTATAGTTATTCTTGATAACAATTGTTCAATATATTGCACACGTAAATCGCAGCCAGATCATCAAGTTGTTAACTCGTCCCAGCATTATCCCCATAGATGAAAAGGTAATAAGGCTAGAAAGATAAACATAAAAGGAATTAAAATACAAATTACAAATTAAAATCATATCCCCAACCCTTAAAAAAACTTCAATGGATAACGTCAAAAATCGAAAAAGGGGAGAGTTACAGAAAAGCACTAAACCCTAAGTTTTCGTTCAATCCCAGTGGAGCAAGAGATTATAGCCTATAAATGCATTTACTCTCAATCTCTCAATCTGTGCAAATCTTTTGCCTAGATCGCCTCCACGTACACCCATATATATCTGGTCAATAGCACAGAGTTTTAAACCCCCAGGATTACATCCATGAAATTGGAAGAAATGTCTGGGTATTGTTTTTAGGGTTGAAATGTCCTCTACAGTCTTCGTATTTTTAATATGGCGAATATGCTTGCATACGCAGATTTTGAATTCCCTGGTTGTAAGACCGATATAAATTTTCTTACATGGGCAAATGGCTTGGTAAATTACCCCTTTTGATGTACAATTCAGGCATTTGCGAATCTGGAAAATCTTTGTCCCGTCATGGTTTCCAAAGGATTTAGTTTTCACTACATTTTTACAAGCCTTACATAGGCCACACGGAAAAAACCCATTGGGAGTTTTCTGTAGATCAGTAGAGTTCAATTTGGGTTCAAAATGGCTATGGACCAAAAGGTCGCCCAGGTTGCGAGAATGTCTCGCAACTATGGACGGTTTGAGAGGTAGAACCTTCTTAAGAATTGGGTCAGAAAGTAAGATGTTCCAATGCTTTTCAATCAGTTATCTAAATTGACTCCATTGGGAATTAAATGTCGTAGTTATATGTGTTACTTGTTGTTGGTTCTTATCATGTACTTTTTTAGAGCTGAACAACAACCCATCTCTTTCACATTTGGCTTTGAGATATCCCTGTCGAATATATCTTCTGCTATAACCTCGTTCATCAAATCGTTGAGCCATTTCTTTGGCTTGGGATTCAAATTTATCCTCCTGAGAGCAAATACGTTTTGCTCTCAGGAATTGGCCGATGGGAATGCCACGTATAGTTGATCTGGGATGGGAAGAGGTGGCATGTAGTAAGGAGTTGGTAGATGTTGGTTTACGATACATATCAGCGCATGCGTCTATTCATGGATCTCAGCGCTCTTTATTGTGCGCTGAATGCGCGCTATTATTGAGCTCCTTTTAGAAGTTCTGCGATACTTAAGCATGTGCTTAATGTTAATTCCTATGTAATTACACTGTTTAGTCAGCAGAGAGTGAGTGCATGCATAGACTGACCGACCTTCGGTTCTTTTTTCGCTGTGCGCTTATTGCGCGTTTCTATCAAGTCCCATTTTGGGAAGGTTCGATACACCTATGCATGCGCAAATGATTTTCTTTTGTTTACATGTAGAATTTCCCTGTATATCATGTGCATGCGTCCTCTATGAACTTAGACGTTCTGAGAGTGGTTCCTAGAAACTGCTTGCGTTCCAAATGATTGAGCGTGCGGTCCATTCCTTTTAATTAGGAAATGCATGTCTGATGTCACGATGCACGCTAGAACCATTCGCTATCACCTCAAGCTGGGACGCAAAGTGCCAGCTGATTAGGATTGGGCTTTTATGTGAAACAGTGTTTTATATAAGGCTAGCATTTCCCCATCATGACACGCCCTCTGGAAGAAGCCTGGGAGCGAAACGATCGTCGGGGTGGAGGGACGTGTGCTTGCTGCTCTCACAAACAACCGTTACAACTAGCTGTTATTACAAGGGTATAAACCTCAGTGTTATTGGAATTGTTGTTTCATATATTGTTCTGACCTTTATGATATATTTTCAGTATTTCCACGCATTTAATATAATATTTTTCTGGCCACTTCTTTGTTTTGCTGTGTATATTGTTTCTTATATAACCATCTGTTGCGGATCAAACAGGTTAGCACTTCATCTGAATAGCCTATTAGCGATTACTTTATGACAGCAATGTCATAAACCATCTGCTGCTAAATTGTAAAAGTTTGGGCTCCCATAAAATATGATTGCAGTATTAATTGTGCAATATATTCTTAAGTTTTGATATTTAATAAATTGCGCTTTTGCACATCGTATTTGCACATTGTTAACCATTTGCTGCTAGTCTTATATATTTGGGTTCCCACAATTAATTCAATTGCAGCATTAGTTATCGGTGCAATATACTTTCATATTCAAATGCAATAATTGCATGCGTTTTTTTGTACATAGAATCAACAACTGGGATATTTTCAAAGTATTAGCGTAATAATTTAATAAAGTGAATTATACTCTCTATAATATATATATATATATATATATATATATATATATATATATAAATATATATATATATAAATATATATATATATATATATATATTTATATATATATATATATTATAGAGCAGTGATGGCGAACCTGTGGCACTCCAGCTGCCATATATATATAGGCATGGTGGCTCAGTGGTTAGCACTGCAGTCTTGCAGCGCTGGGGTCCTGGGCTCAATTCCCACCAAGGACAACATCTGCAAGGAGTTTGTATATTCTCCCCATGTTTGTGTGGGTTTCCTCCAGGTACTCTGGTTTCCTCCCAAACTCCAAAAACATACAGATAGGGAATTTAGATTGTGAGCCCCAATGGGGGCAGTGTTACCAATGTTTATAAAGTGCTGTGGAATTAACAGCGCTATATAAATGAATAAATTATTATTATTATATTATATACATATTAGCACTTTCACTTGTAATTGCTCGCTGTAGAAATCAATATTTTTTAAATCCCATATACTTTTTCAAATCCCTTCTATTTGACCCATGGGATTGAATTTTATGCAATTGGGCAATATTATGGGTTCATTTATACTAAAAACCTGTTTGTATACTTTGCTGCATGCCTTCGTCCCTCATAGGAATGTCTCTGTGTTATGTATTTTTTTATTCATTTTTTGAATATTACAATAAAAATAAAAATATTTATTGCATGAATCTCTTGTATCCATTGTTTTATTATAATAATGGAACTGTTGAGTAAATGATTGTCAAAGTGTCATGCCTCTTATGCTGTTTTGGACTATATTGCGGTACCAGCTAAGATAAAGCCTGACAGCCGAGGGCTAGTGTTCTTAGGCTGGGCAGACTCATGCTTATTGGGGGCCCCTAGCCTAAAAATAGTAGCCTGTAGCCACCCAGGATTGCTGCATCCATTGGATTCAACAATCCCAGCACTTTACCTGGCTCTTACTGATTGTCCTGATGCGGTGGCAATTGGGGTAATAAGGGGTTAATGTCAGCTCATAGCTGCCACTAAGCCCTAGATTAGTAATGGGAGGTGTCTATGAGACCCCCATCACTTTTGTGAGGTTTGGCACACATTTTTTAGACTATTGCATGCACCAGCAGAACAGAGGAGATGTCTGACACACAGTGAACGACTGGAGAGGACGGTGCAGGAGTATCTAGAGCTCAATATCGATGCCATTAGGAGGATTTTACCCTTTTGCATTTTGGTCTTCAAAAATGCAACAGTGTCCTGATCTCGCCAGTCACGCCTTGGACGTTTTTGGCCTGCCCAATAACCAGCGTTCTCTCAGAACATCTTCAGCGCGGCTGGCGGTGTATTGACAGATAAGCACATCCACCTGTCCCCTGAAAGTATAGACCACCTAACTTTCATAAAGATGAAAGTCATAGATGTCCAATGACTTTGCCACCTCAGTCCCAGACAACAGAGTTCCACTGCATGGGCAGTTCGCACATAAGTCGGTGACTTGGCAAATTAAAGCGCATTTGCAGCGCTGTAAGACCAACAAAGCGGTAGAGCAATGGCAGAAATGGGCACTAATACAGTGCAACTTCTCAAGTAGGTATGGCAAGTTAGAGTATGTGTTCAGAAATTTCTGAACAACTAGGTTTAGCACGTGAGTCATGCATGGCACATGTACCAGCTTGCCGACTTTTAAAGGGAACCTTTCACCACTTTTTTGGCCTATAAGCTACGGCCACCACCACTGTGCTCTTATATACAGCATTCTAACATGCTATATACAGTATAAGAGCCCAGGCCGGGGGTATAACATAAAAAACACTTTATAATACTTACCTAACGGTCGCGCTGTGGGCCTTGTGGGCGTCTCCATTGTCCAGTGCCTGCGCCGCCTCTTTTGGCCATCTTTGTTCTCCTTCTTCTCTAGCCGTGGTGCATGACGGGTCCGACGTCATACACACTGACAGCCATTCAGGTCCTGAGCAGGCGCACTTTGATCTGCCCTGAGCAGAGTAGATCAAAGTATTGTAGTGCGCCTGTGCAGGATCGGCGTGTGTGTATGACGTAGCCGCATCATGCACCCAGGCTTCAGAAAAAGGACAATAGTTTTTTTAAGGTTGAAGGGAGACTCTAAGTCCATCTAGTTCAACCTGTAGCCTAACATGTTGATCCAGAGGAAGGCAAAAAAACCCCAATGTGTCAAATAAGCTCCAATGGGGAAAAAAATTCCTTCCTGACTCCACATACGGCAATCAGACTAGTTCCCTGGATCAACACCCTTTCATAAAATCTAATATACATAACTGGTAATATTATATTTTTCAAGAAATGCGTTCAGGCTCTGCTTAAATTTTACTAGTGAATCCCTCATTACAACATCATACGGCAGAGAGCTCCATAGTCTCACTGCTCGTACAGTAAAGAATCCTCATCTGTGATTATGATTAAACATTCTTTCCTCAAGACTTAGCGGATGCCCCTGTTCCAGTCGCAGGCCTAGGTGTAAAAAGATCTTTGGAAAGGTCTCTGTACTGTCCCCTCATATATTTATACATTGTGATTAGATCCCCCTAAGCCTTTGTTTTTCCTAACTAACTAACCCCAAGTTTAATAACCTGTCTTGGTATTGCAGCCCCCCCCATTCCTCTAATAATCTAGGTCGCTCTTCTATCTACCTGTAAGATTATGCTATTTATAACCTTCTATACTTTTGCTAACAAGAAATGCATCCATTCCTCTCTTAAATTCATTCAGTGAGTTGGCCATCACCACTTCCTCAGGAAGAGAGTTCCAGAGCCTCACTGCTCTTACCGTGAAGAACCCTCTTCTATGCTGATGTAGGAATTTTCTTTCCTCCAATCGAAAAGAATGCCCCCTTGTTCTTGTCATAGTCCTTGGTACAAACAGATCATGGGAGAGATCTCTATATGGCCCTCTGATATATTTGTACATATTTATTAGGTCTCCCCTAAGTCTTCTCTTTTCTAGAGTAAATAGACCTAATTTTGATAACCTTTCCGTGTATTGTAATGCACCCATTCCATTTATTATTTTAGTAGCCCGCCTCTGAAACCCTTTCAAGTTCAGTAATGTCTTTCTTCAGCACCGGCGCCCAAAATTGCACACAATACTCCAAGTGTGGTCTGACTAGTGATTTGTACAGAGGGAGAATGATGTTTTCATCTCGTGCCCCCAGACCTCTTCTAATGCATCCCATCACCCTATTTGCTTTGGTGGCTGCTGCCTGACACTGGGCACTCCAATTTAGATTCTTATTCACTAAGATGCCTAAGTCTTTTTCCATGTCTGATTTCCCCAGCAGTTTCCCATTTAGTAAGTAATCGTAGCATCTGTTTCTCCTTCCCATGTGCATAACCTTACACTTATCTGTGTTAAACCTCATTTGCCATTTTTCAGCCCAATTCTCCAATTTACTCAAATCCATCTGTAGTTGCAAACTGTCCTCCTTTGTGTTAACTACCTTACATAGTTTTGTATCATCTGCAAATACTGATATTTTACTCTGTAAACCATCCACCAGATCATTAATAAATATATTAAATAGTAGGGGGCCCAATACAGACCCCTGTGGCACCCCACTAGTAACCCTGGCCCAATCTGAGTATGCACCATTAATAACCACTCTTTGTTTTCTACCACTAAGCCAGCTACCTACCCATCTACACACATTTTCACCGAGCCCAAGCTTTCTCATTTTACTTAGCAGTCTTTTATGTGGGACAGTGTCAAATGCTTTACCGAAGTCGAGATAAATGACATCCAATGATTCTCCTCGGTCCATGTGAGAGCTTACATCCTCATAGAAGCTGATCAGGTTAGTTTGACAGGAGCGATCCTTCATAAATCCATGTTGATATGGAGTTAAACAGTTATTAACATTGAGACATTCCATAATAGTATCCCTTAAAAACCCTTCAAACATTTTACCCACAACAGATGTTAAGCTTACTTGCCTATAGTTTCCAGGTTCCCTTTTGCACCCTTTTTTGAATATTGGTACCACATTTGCTAGCCGCCAATCCAGTGGAACAGACCCAGTTTCTATAGAGTCTTTAAATAAAAGGAATAGAGGCCTGTCTATCACATTAATTAACTCCCTTAATACCCGCGGGTGAATGCCATCAGGGCCTGGTGATTTGTCAATTTGACAAAGATGGCCGGAAGAGGAGGCGCCGACACCAGACAACGGAGACGCCCATAAGGCCTATAGCACGACCGTTAGGGAAGTATTATAAAGTGTTTTTTATGTTATACCTCCGGCCTGGGCTCTTATATACAGCATGTTAGAATGCTGTATATAAGAGCCCGGTGGTGGTGGCCGCAGATTATAGGCCAAAAAAGTGGTGACAGGTTCCCTTTAAAGCTGCCACCAGGTTACGCCCATTGTCGCAAACGACCAGGCCGGGTTGGAGGTGCAGCAGGGAGATACACTGATCAGTCTGTTCTTTTATACCTTGCCAAAGCTCTGCTGCTGCAGTGTGTGGTTTGTGACCTAAACAGATCAGCTTCTGCAGAACGTGTTGCTGCTTTGCCGATGTGCTGCTGAACAGCTCTCAGCTTGGCAATGATGGGGATAATAATTCAGCAGAGGATGAGGAACAGGAGTAGGAGGAGGAGGGGAGACAGAAAGTGGCATATGATGAGACGGAAATACTGGTAGAAGTTTGGCCAACTATTCTTGGAATGGGTAGGATGTGTGATGTTACAGTTTGCGACTTTGTCCCAGCCTCCACCAGGTTCACCCAGTGTGCCATGGCAAAAATGTATCATCACTGTCCACAACAACTTGTCCACATGTCTGTTGTTATGTGGGCCTTCCTGGTTACGGCATTGGTGAGAGCACCGTTGAGATTGTTGAACACGTGCTTGTGTAATGCGGAGACGGCACAATGAGCAAAATAGTGGTGGCTGGGAACATTGTATTGTGAGGCAGCCACAGCCAAGAAATCATGGAAACACTGTGTTCCTACAAGCTTAAATGGCAAAATCTCCATGGCTAGCAATTTGGCAATGTGCGAGTTTAGGTTTTGTGCCTGTGGCTGCGTGGCTGGGTATTTACGCTTCCTTTCCAAAATCTCAGCCACGGACAACTGAACGCTTTCCTGAGACAAGAAAGTGGATGTGGTTGATATTTTCTGTGTCTGTGCAATTGCACCTTGTGGGCAGGATGTATAAACGCCTGCTTCCTGGACAGCAAATTGTGAAGGACATAGAACAGGTGATATGGCAGTGGTTTTTCTCGCAGACACAAATTTGGTACCCTGGTGTTCTGCCCACATACTTGGGTGCTTGGCTGCCATGTGGTTTTGCATACTGGCAGTGCTCAGGTAGCCTTTGCCCTGGCCTCTGCTCTACTAGGTATGGCAGATGCTACAGATTACAATGTTTTTCTCTAAAGGCCCTTCAGAAAAAAATTCCAGACAGTGGCTGAACGCCCTTTGCCCTTACTTTGGCCACAGTGGGGGTGCTGTTGGGAACAGTTGACCCATTTCTCAGTCTGAGCAAACCACTACCCCTTGGTGCCTGTGTTGGTGTTACATGTGAATCTTCCTCTGTGTTGCTGTGCTGGCTATGCATGTCAACGGTCAAGGTTGGCTAAGTGGACTCATCATCAACCATCTTTTCTTCCATGTCATCCTCCTTCCTAATTGAAATTGTAGGCTGACCTGATGGCAACTGTGTCTCAGCATCCTCAGCCTTCACCTCTGGGGACAGTAAATCATGTTCCTCAAAGTGGCTTTCTTCTTGTCGTAGGTCCTCAAATACTTGCTCATCATCGCATGCCACCTTCACACGTCCCTGTTCAATGCTGGACAGCGATAGGCCAGAGCCAACCAAAGGATACTTACAAAACAGATCCTCAGAGTGGCCAAGCTTGGGGTCATATATCTCCTATGACTGATGAAGGGGGGGAAGGAGGACCAGGTTGAGGATTGTATAGGCCAGCCTTCTCTATATCTACAGTAGATTAAGTGGTCGTGGAAGATTGGTTGCTGCTTGATAAATGCGAAGAGGCCTTGTCTGCCATCCAACACAGAATCTGCGCTCACTCTTACGACTTCCACACATGTTTACATTCCAAGCTGGGAAATTTGGTAAGAAACATAGTGGATGTATCAAGCTTCTTCTGACCTGACACAGACTCAGTGCCTTGTCGCCCACCACTGACAACACTATGCCCACGTCCACGTCCCTGTCCCTTAACAACTGCCTTTTTTGTCATTTTGGGTTTTCTGACAAATTTGCAGATGTTGATAGCCCAAGCCAAGCAAACTTTGATCACAAAAATATTGTGGAGAAAGTACAAGTGAGTACTTTTTACCAGGCACCACAAAATGGTAGAGTCCTGCTTTGTATTTGCAAAGGCCACTAGCAAGGTATTAATCTGGCTGATGTGGCTGGATGGCACAAGTCAGGCTGTGAACCCTTAAATATTGTGGAAACAGGATCAGTGTGTTTATTGTATCAGACAGCACTGATTGCTAGAGTACTGCTTTGTAGCTATTTGTAAATGCCACTAGCAACGTATTAATGTGGCTGATGTAGACAAATGGCACAAGTCAGGCTGTGAAACCCTAAATATTGTGGAAGCAGGAACGATACATTTAGTGTATCAGGCAGCACTAAATGCTAGAGTCCTGCTTGGTATTTGCAAAGGCCACTAGCAATGTATGAATGTGGCTGATTTGGATACCACATGCCAGGCTGTGAACCCTTAAATATTGTGGAAACAGATCCTGATTCTCTCTACCTAATCCACAATCTCTCCCTCCCTGCTGTGACCTTGTTCAGTGCTATCAGCTCTTAAAAGAGCTATTGTATTCTGGTTTCTGGACAGTTCTATGGCAGTAGTGACACACACAGCTTTAAATGCTCTGCCTGCCCGGAAATCTGTCCCTCCATATGCTACACTGACCTACACTGAGCTACACTGCAGGTAAATCTGAAAAGGGCTTTTTGTGTTATTAAGAGGCCTATACTCTTCCTAGCAGCTGCTCACTCTGTCCCTACACTGATACAATGCTGGCTCCAGAGGCAATGTGTGCAAAATGGTGGCAGAAGGTCTTTTATAGACCCTATGACGCTGATCGGCCAGCCAATCACAGTAATGCCACAACCATAATGGCTGCTGCATTACTGTGATTGGTTAAGAAGCCCAGCATTTTTACTGGCTGCAAATCAGGCGACAAAACTGCTGGGTGGTCAATAAAGATGAAGGCTGCACATCCAATAATTTGATAATGGTATAATGCTACAAGCATGTTGACAATTATAATGAAAAATGCAATTTGCTAACTGGAAAATGAACATGTGAATAATGATATGCACACCTGCCAAGACTATTAGGAAAAAAAAGATGTTTAGCAATTGCATTGATTAATGTAACTGAGTCCCAATACCTCGCCAAGGTATATCTCTATATTGGGGTCCCTAGCTCTGTGACCCTAACTCTGTGTCATCTCATTGCAATTAAAAACTGCTGTGTGTGGAGAGGGGTAACCAAGGACTTGCTTATATAGGAGATGGAAAAAAACATGGCCGAAATGGGCGGAGCTGTGTTAACATTCAGAAAAGAGCTGCAACGTTGTATCAAAAAGCACAAGGTGTGTCATACTGAGGGGCATGGCCAAGGTAAGGAAGGCAGAAAAACAACCACCTTTGAACAAGAAACATAAGCTAAAACGTCAAGACTGCGCCAAGAAATATCTTAAGACTGATTTTTCTAAGGTTTTATGGACTGATGAAATGAGAGTGACTCTTGATGGGCCAGATGGATGGGCCAGAACCTGGATCAGTAAAGGGCAGAGAGCTCCACTCCGACTCAGACGCCAACAAAGGAGGTGGGGTACTGGTATGAGCTGGTATCATCAAAGATGAACTTGTGGGGCCTTTTTGGGTTCAGGATGGAGTGAAGCTCAACTCCCAGACCTACTGCCAGTTTCTGGAAGACAACTTCTTCAAGCAGTGGTACAGGAAGAGGTCGGTATCATTCAAGAAAAACATGATTTGCAGGACAATGCTCCATCACATGCATCCAACTACTCCACAGCATGGCTGGTCAGTAAAAGGTCTAAAATATGAAAAAATAATAACATGGCCGCCTTGTTCACCTGATCTGAACCCCATAGAGAACATGTGGTCCCTCATAAAATGTAAGCGCTACAGGGAGGGAAAACAGTACACCTCTCGGAACAGTGTCTGGGAGACTGTGGTGGCTGCTGCACGCAATGTTGATCGTAAACAGATCAAACAACTGACAGAATCTATGGATTGAGTGTCATCATAAAGAAAGGTGGCTATATAGGTCACTAATTTTTTTGGGTTTTCTTTTGCTGCACAAACTCTTTTGCGAGTATATTGTGTTGATTGAAAACATAGTTGTTGATCAATAATAAAAAAATCCTCTAAAATACAACTTGCCTAATAATTCTGCACGCAGTGTAGTCACTGACAAATAATAAACGTGTTAATCTAGGCAAGTCCGCCTCATACAGTCTGCTACCATGTTTCACCAAGAATAAGCCCTACCTCAAAAATAAGCACTACCAGAAATTTTCAGCATTTTCGGCAAGAGGCTTAATATAAGCCCTGTGATGGGGTATGCGACAGAGCAGAAAGGGACACCAGACCGATGAACAATCCAAGAAGATTTAATGAGGCAGGGAGCATAAAACATCCAATATCCAAATGGTTCTTTAGAGTCCACACAAAGGAAACAGATCTGGGGCAATCCGACGCCAAGGAGAATGCAACAGTCCTCAGATGCGTTCCCAAAATCCAGCAGCGTGGCAGCTGATCCTCAATGTCCAATCGTCCATGTACGGGCAAAGATGAGCTGGCCTGAGCACAGGTCCTCGCCCTTCACCCAACAAAGCATAACTAAACTAAAAAACATGTGTCTGAATCTCCCACCTCTCTTTAGATCCACCCCCTTAACATTTGCTACTTGTAGCTACTAGTTAGAAAGAAGTTCCTAGACACAGTCTCTAGAGATTGTGTACTAGGTAAGCCCCCTGCAGAGGAGAACAATATATATGCAACCCCCACCAAATCAAGGACAATAGCTACTGCTGAAGCCTGATTGCAATATGATACAGGCTGGGGGGAAATAATGTTACAACCCCTTTCCCCCTCAATTTGTGCACGGACTAGTGACCTCAACAGGTCGCTTGTCAACTGCACGTAAACATGGCGGACCTGACTCAGGGCTCTTCTTGCCTGGACAATCCGTCTGCATTTTGGTGTTGGCTGCCCCTTCTATATTGTATTGTAAAGTTATAGGGTTGAAGAGCCAGGCTCCATCGTAGTAAGCATCCATTTTCCCCAGAGACTCTGTTCAGCCAGGTGAGAGGATTGTGATCAGTAACCACAGTGAATTCTCGCCCATACAGATACGGCCTTAGTTTCCTAAGGGCCCATACCACAGCCAGACATTCCTTCTCAACAGTTGCATAGGCCACTTCTCGGTTCAGCAGCTTCCTGCTGAGGTAAGCAATGGGGTGCTCCTCCCTGGCTGCATTCACCTGGCTGAGTACAGCTACTAGTCCATAAGAGGCATCCGTTTGCACAATGAATCTCCTCTTGTAGTCTGGAGCAGCCAGAACAGGGTCGCAGACCAAGGCGTCCTTCAGCCAGTTAAAAGTCTCATCACAGGCTGGAGTCCAGATCACCAGCCGGGGCATCGTTTTCTTCGTGAGGTCTGTAAGGGGCTTGGCCACACTGCGGCTGTGAAGGTAGTTCGGGTGGCCTCATTTCCATTGATGGGTTGAACACGTCCACATCTGCTGCTCTCTTGGCTTGACTTCTGGTTATCGCACCAACAAAGTGGCATTGAAGATTCCCCACATCATTCCCTAGAAGAATGTCTGCAGGAAGGCCGCCCATCACACCAATCATGCATTGTTTTGCCCCAAAACCATAATCCAGGGTCACACTCGCTCTTGGAATGTATCTTTGAGTACCTCCAGCCAATTCAATGGCAATTCATGGTCCCTTTTGCATTGCTCCTGGTTGAATTACTCGTGGATCTGCTATGGTGAGAAAAGCCCCAGTGTCACGAAAGCCAACAACTTTTTGGCCATCCAGCACGACCTCCTGTAGATGTTTATGCTGAAGATCAGAAGAACGGGTGGCTGTGGCTCGCACCCCATAGACTCCTGGTAGGGAAGTCAACATATCAGACTCACTTGGCAAATCATCAGGGAGTGAATCCAGCTCTTCTCCTGTTGAGGGTGTCTGTAGATAATGGACAGGCAAAGGGGGTCTGTAACTGTTTTGCCTCCGAACACCTGGACAGTGAGCTTGCAGATGACCAAGCTGCCCACATCTATAACATCTGCGTTCTATGATTCTTTCTCCACGTCGTACTCCCAAAGAGGAGGCAGGAGTAATAGGAGGCACATTCACACGGGGTCCACCATGTGTTGGTAGTCTATTGGGACGGTGAACATTGGAGGCCAAAGGACAAGGGACCACTGGTGTTGGGGAGCTGGTAGTTTTTTTTTCTCACTGACTAGTAGCCTTTTCCATTGAGGCTTGATGGTGAGAAGCTCATCAGCTAGAGCAACAGCTTGTTCCACAGTTGACGGCTTTCTCTCATGCACCCATTCCCTGATTTCAGCAGGGCACCTGGCATAGAACTGCTCTTTCAAGATGACCTGGAGGAAGGTCTCCCAAGTTAAGGCCCCCTCTCCCTCCAGCCAGCGATGGCATACTTGTTTCAGTCTGTGGGCATACATCTTGATAAACTGAAAATTTCTTTTACCTTAAAACCATAATTTTTATTTGACATATATGCCACAGAGTACATACATACATTGAATATGATAAAAAATTATTAAATTATTATGAGAAAGAAAGGTGGGAAAAATTATATATGTCCTTCTCTCACCCTTCCTCACATACGGAGGTCGGCGTCCTAATTGATCATGACGCCCCCGTTCCTCGTCGACTGACGTCCTCTGCTGACCCTTCACTCACTCTCAAAAAATATCCCGTGTATCTATATATCAGTGGGTAAGGTGCAACACCAAAGATAAAGCCCACAAGAATAGTATGTACACATAGAATGTGCGGAGAAAAGGGAACTATGACTGTCACTATTCATCCGTCATAGACTATTGGGGTTGGGCCAGACTACGTCCTCAAGTCGACATTCAATAGATATCTAATATTGACTTAAGCTGTTTTTTGTCCAGGATTCACCCTACGCGTTTCGCCCCTTAGTTAGCAAATAGGGGCTCATCAGGGGTATATCAGCATGGATCCTTGAAACTCACAGCTTCAAACCATTTAGATAATATGGTGCGTCCTCCAGGAACAATATAACACCACTTGATGCACCTGGTAGATTGCTGCTGAACATAGAGTCTGAATTTAAATCGGGTTCAGGCTATCCCGCCGCAACAGGCAGAATCCGTGTATCCAGCACTCAGTCACGTGGAGTATGCAACCCAGGATTTCAGATCCAGCCCCCCTGCAGAGGAGAACAATATATATGCAACCCCCACCAAATAAAGGACAATAGCTACTGCTGAAGCCTGATTGCAATATGATACTGGCTGGGTTGATATAATGTTACAAGCCCTACCCAGAAAATAAGTCATAGTTGTGGTTCTATAATGAAGTGTCTATGCAGCTAAAAAAGTTAAAAGAAAACTGCAGGACACTACATTATAGAAAGCAGACACCCCCAAAAGAAAGAAGACCCCACAATCATACTCACCAGATGCCAAACAGGAGGACCTGCAGTGGAATGTATCAAAGACCTGCGGTGGAACGCACACCCACATACATCAGATCGCACCCACACACATCAGATGGCGCACACACACATCAGATAGCACACCCACACACATCAAATTGCACACACAATCATACATCAGATCACCCGCACACATCAGATTGCACACACACATCAGATCGCACACACACATCTGTTTGCACACCCACACACATCAGATCACACACACACAAATCAGATCGCACACACACAAATCAGATCGCACACACTCACACGGTGGAACGGATGAAGGACCTGTGGTGGAACACATCAATGCGTTCCATCGCAGATTCTCTATGTATTCCAATTAAGGTCTTCACGTTCCACTGCACTGCATCCCAGGTTTCCCTGCCATTCAGAAGCAATCGATATCGACGGATGTGGTGACTGTGTGTGTCACACGCCCACCAGGGCCTTTGGGGCACTCGGAACCAAGCCAGTTCCTTTTGGGAGGACGTCACGGCGGCAGGGCCCGACTCCGTGACCCTGGTGGTGTCGTTTTCTAATGGTGGGGATCTGATATTTGCAGGGGGATGATAAGTTGTTACGCCACCTGTGGTATTCGGCAATGTATAGCCGACGCTGCTGGATGGGACCGCTGGGGCACATGGTGACGCACCAATGATGGTACAGCTCCCCACAGATGGAGCTGGACCCCAGGGCAGAATGTACAGTCTTTAGCAGATGAATTGCATTGGATATAAAATAAAGATGTGAAGACTGGGCACTGCTTACCGCTCCTGACGTCAGATTAAAGTCGTTCCATGATAGTTTATCCGTAATGTTTAGCGAGCCACGCCGGTCTGTGTTGTAGCCTCCCACTGTAAACACACTCTCGGTCTTCTACCACTATTAGGAGTAAAGCAATCCGGCGAAGCTCACTCAAGTTAAACAGATCCAGGAATTCATCAACGAAGTAGGCTGGAGGCACTCACCGGATCATCATTGCTTTATTCAGGTGTACAAAAAAACAAGCATTGAGGGGAGGTGAGGGGAAGGAAGCACGCTGGACAATGGCACTGTTTTGCACCACTAGAGGCGCTTCTACGGGTCCACAAACAAAACTTCAGTACTTCCTCTTTTTATAAGACACATGTGGGACTGACGTGATACAAGTTAAAACAAATGTATAAAACCATCACAGAATGACAAAATATCAAAATAGGATATAATAATATTTAAGATTAGGATAAAATACTTAATCATCCAGATTATCAAAGAGAACAAGAATTGAATGGTTCCTCATTAAATTGCAAACAATGTTCAAAGATTAGGAACGATAATACCATTTAACCCCCCTATATTGAGAGTGAAGACATCAATCTATAAAAATCACGAGGTCATTCTTGTCATTGAAACCTAACGGTCCCAGAGCTTTGCTATCTAGTATCCACTGAGCCTCTTTTCTCAAAAGGCATTTATGGCTGTCACACCCTGCTGGTGATGGAGTCATTTTCTCCAATCCTGCAAAGCGCAAAACTCTTTGATTACCTCCATGAATTTCATTTATATGTTTGATCAGTCGTGTTGCCCCTATCCCCGTGTGGATAGCGTTAAAATGTTCTCTGACCCTCACGAATAGGGGCCTAGTGGTCTTACCTATGTAGTAAAACCCACACGGGCAAAAGAGTATATAAACCACCCATTTTGTTCTACATGTGATCAACTCTCTAACTTTGTGCCATTTATCCCCAATTTTCAGCGATTTTCCTGTACTATAATATGCACAAAACAAACAATTTCCACACTTAAAATTCCCCGTGAGACCTGCTTTTTCTAACCAAGTTTTTTCTGGGACAAACCTTCTTTTAATCAACATATCTCTTAAATTCCTGCTCCTTCTATATGTGATTTGGGGTTAGTTAATTGCTAATGACTGTAAATCTTTGTCGTCTTCTATGACGTACTAATTTTTACTAATTGTTGACCGTATTGCACGATCCATAGGTCCATATTTAAAATTAAATCTGAACCTCTCCAAATTTGATTTGACTACATTCTTTTTAGTAGTATGTTTAGGTGTCGTCTGTTTCGCTCTTTCTAATGCATTGAATACTATTCTTTGGGGATATCCTCTCTCTAGCAATCTGGTTTTAAGTTCTTCAGCCTGTTCTAAAAACGTACTGTTGTTATTATTTAATCCTTTTATTCTTAAAAACTGACTGTAAGGTACTGATCTTTTTATATGTGCGGAATGTGCACTATCATGCTGTAGAAGCATAGTCACCAATGTCGGCTTTCTGTACATCTTTCTTAGGAGAAACTGTAGGTAGGGAAAGAAAGGCGCAAAATAGAGTCTTACCCGGTTTATGGGTTTAGAAGAGTAAAGGAATGAATACACTCACCTGATCGGGTTGTGCCAGTCACAACCCCTGTGCAGACATATGTCAGTGCTAGAGTGGTTCAGCAGCGGCCCCGTTGAGAAAAACGGTGCTATATAAGTTCAGGATGGAAAACGGGTTTCATGCCGCGCTATAAACCACGAGCTGGTGTTATTAAAAATAGATATTCTTTTATTGAGTTATTCCTACGCGTTTCAGAGGCATGTACGCCTCCTTCTTCAGGGTAAAGAAATCATACAAATACAGAAAAAACAGAGGTTTATTAGAAGTTTCCAGCAGAAGTGACGCTCCTGGGGATGACATCATCACCCCATGACTCATAGCCACGAGGAGTAGAGCTACGTCATGATAGAAAAAAACACAACCTGCATGATGTTGCAATACCTTTCATTATAGGAAACTGCTCACTCTCTTTGTACTGCGCATGCGTTCTACACATTTTTATTTTCCCACGGTTTGAACTTGTATCACCCTTTCACTACGGGGAAACCTGCTCCCCACGCATGCGTCTTGATCACTATTTTCTCTCGCTCCATAGCATTATTTGCACTGCTTTTTAGGGAGAAACCCGACTTTTTACACCACTCACACTGTTTTTCCTGAGAAAAAGCGGGAGTCCCAGCACCCTAGATTTAATAAATCACACACACAATATAATAAAATAAAATAAAGAAATATATATTTATTATTCATATATATATAATAAAATTCTTTAGATCTCCCGCAGCCACTGCTCTCTAGTACCCTTCTAGAATAGAATAATGGTTAGGGAAGCTCCCTCCCATTGTTCCCTGACACTTTCTTCTCAGGTTCAAGCCTGACAATTCTGCAGTCTTGTTTTTTCTTTCTTCTTTTTTTGCTTTTTCTTCCCTTTCTTTTTCTCTCCTTTTTTATATAAAAAAGACACTAATTCCATTCTGGTAAAATTCATTTTACTGAGGGTATACTTTTCATTCTAATTTGATTGAAGAAAAGCCTTTTTCAGTTAATGTGCAACATCATGCAGGTTGTGTGTTTTTTTTTGTTTTCTATCATCACGTAGCTCTACTCCTCGTGGCTATGAGTCATGGGGTGATGAGGTCATCCCCAGGAGCGTGGCTTCTCCTGCAAACTTCTATATAAACCTCTATTTTTTCTGTATTTGTATGATTTCTTTTCCCTGAAGAAGGAGACGTACATGCCTCTGAAACGCGTAGGTATAATTCAATAAAAGAATATCTATTTTTAATAACACCAGCTCATGGTTTATAGTGCGGCATGAAACCCGTTTTCCATCCTGAACTTGTACATCTTTCTTGTAATTATACCATCTTTTATGGCCAGTTTAACATCGAGAAATTCTAATGTATCACCACCGAATATACTAGTAAAAAGCATGTTATGCCAGTTTTCTTTATTCGGAAAGGATATAAATGCATTAATATGGGACGGCACAGAAGAAGATTTTAATACATTTATATCTTTCTGAATAAAGAAAAGTATAATAGCCTTCATGGCAGGTAATTGTGCAGCTTTTGAACTCCACATTCATATCGCATATTAGAATTATTGATCTCCCATATATGTCTTTGCCTATTAATTTTGAAAGACATAGCACTAGGCTCTTTTTAATACTATTAGGCACATAGCACTGGGCACTTTAATTCCATACAGTACTTGAATTGTATAAATATATAATTTAATATATTTAATACTTGAGCGATTATTTCTGATACTGTATTTTTTTAATAATATTTACATTTTGGTTACTTATTCTTGATACTGTAATTTTTGAAGAACATTTAATATTTTTATGCATTTTTGTCTTAATTCGAAACCTGCACTTTAATTCAGACTTTTTTAATTAATTCTTTTTTATTGAATATCCTGCTTGGCCCCATATTTTCGATCGCCTTTTGTATTGCCTCTGTGGGAAAAAAAATTCTGTTTAAAAAATCTTTTTGCACATATACCCTGGTTATTTAAAATTGTTTTTTAATTTTTTTAAATAAAAATTATATATATTTTTATACAGTTTCATTGTTTTTTCATGTCACCATTGACCACTTGGAATGGGGATCTGCCTCCTACCATTCCTTAGGAGCCTTTCTGATAATCATTTGACAGACTTTGAAGTAAATGATGGTATGCATTATTTTCTATCAAAAGGTTTACATTTTTGTTTGCCATATGAATTTGGCTTAGCCAAATTCAGGTAGAATTGTTTAAGGCAATAAAAAAGTTCGATCTATATTAATCGTTTTGTCAAATAACGTCAATACAAAAATATAAAAGACCAGGAGAAATCCCTGCTACTTCAAATGGCTCTAACCTATAAAGCTAGAGATGGACAAACCCGCATATATTCAGTTCGGCAGGTCCAAGCAGATTTAGAAAAAAACCTGATTCGAGACTGGACGTGAACCCGAACATGTGCCCAGATGCTGATCCCCATATAAGTCATGGGAAACCGAACATTGTGCTTTAAAATGTTGATACAAAAGGCTAGGGGGATTAGAGCAGGACCGTTTTACTTACACAGTCTCCCACATGGCTGTAACATTGGCCGATCATTACCCTTGTGATACCCAGCACTCAAAAAAAAGTCTGTAGCTGCCCAGAATTGTCGCATCCATTAGATGTGACAATTCCGGCACTTTACCCGTGCGGTGGCAATTGGTGTAATATAAGGGGTTAATGTCAGCTCACAGCTGCCACTAAGCCCTAGTAATTGGAGATGTATATGAGACATCTCCATTACTAATACTGTAAGTGAACAAAATTCACTAGTAATAGGGTATATAACACTTTAACATAAAACCCTCTTAAAACTTAACATTTAATATTGATATTAAAAAGTACAATACCACACTATGTGATCAAAGTGATATAGTGCACAGAAGAGAGAGGGAAATATATCCCTACAATGTCCGCTCCCTCCTGTGTACTACCTAACCGTGGAGGTTGGCACCCTAAAGATACGTAGTGGCACCCCCACTCCTCGATGGCTGTCCCTGCTAATGACCCTATGAGCCCCTAGCCAAAAGATAAAGTGCAGTGCAAGTACAAAAAGTGCAGTGCGATCATATATTTAAAGTGATATTGTGCCAAAATAGAGCTCATAAAAAGCCTCAAATGATAAGAGGCCACGATCCTATCTCAAATGAGACACTCAATAATAGCAGGGACATATAGACTTAGCTTAAACCGCCTCAACGCGTTTCCCCATCTCATGGTTCATCAGGAGGCCGATGTCCATATGCTGTGGTATGATAAACCTGTGGCAGTAACCATGCTGCCAGATTCACATGATGCCACTCAATAATAGCAGGGACATATAGACTTAGCTTAAACCGCCTCAACGCGTTTCCCTATCTCATGGTTCATCAGGAGGCCGATGTCCATATGCTGTGGTATGATAAACCTGTGGCAGTAACCGTGCTGCCAGATTCACATGATGCCAGCATGACAGTGTGTGTGATTCCAAGCAATCACAGATTCTGTCACAAAGGGTGACAGTGCGGTAATTCATGCAAAAGGAGCCCCAACCAAGTATTGAGGGCATTTACTTTATATACTGTACTTTTCAGTAGGCGCCAACAATTCTGAGTTTACAATATTTTTTTCAGTTGGTCTTTTACAATATTCTAATTTTCTGAGATGACTTTTGGGTTTTCATTGGCTGCAAGCCATAATAATCAACATCAGCAAAAATATACACATGAAATAGATCCCTCTGTATGTAATGACTCTAAATAACAGACCTGGGCAAGGGGCGGCCCGCGGGCCACATCCGGCCTGCCTACCGCCTGGTTCAGGGCGTCCTTGCTGGCCGGTCAGTGATGAGGGCAATCTGACCTGTTGTCCGGAGCTCCAGGCTCCAGGAGGCCCCTGGTCAGATTGCCCTCATCACACGCTGCGTGCCGGGCAGGGAATGTTCCTGCAGGTCCGCACAATGCAGGCAGCGGAACACAGGAAACTCTCCTCTGTTCCCTGCTTGGCACCTTTCTTTGTGACACACACGCGCGCCCTGATGCCTTCAGTACGGTGCACGTGTATGTCATTTGAAAAGTTCCCGCCCGGCAGGAGAAGAAGCTGCAGCAGCCGGGGCCCGTACGGAGAAAAGCAGCATGTCAGCGGGGGCCCGTACAAGAGAAGCAGCATGTCAGCGGGGGCCTGTACAGGAGGAGAAGCATATCAGCGGGGGCCCGTATAGGAAAAGCATGTCAGCGGGGGCCCTTATAGGGGAAGCATGTTAGCGGGGGGCCTTACAAGCGAAGCATCATGTCAGTGGGGCCCGTACGGAGGTGCCTGAGGAGGGAGAGGTGAGTGGTGACTAGTAACCTGAGGGGACAATGGGGGGTGGGGTAACTGATGACTAATATTTGGGGTGTAGTGATGTAGCATATGGGAATGTAGTTTTACAGGTGTAGTATATAGGGGCCTATATGTATATGATGTATATGGGGATGTAGTGATGTATATTACAGATGTATATTACAGGTGTATATGGGGATGTAGTAATGTATATTGCAGGTGTACACACACATATATATATATATATATATATATATATATATATATATATATATATACACATATGTATACACACAAAGGAGACACTCATGGATAAACCGAGCACATATACACGTATAGTGCACATGCATATATACACTGAACACACACAGTGCTCTATACTCACCCAGTGATGCGGTCCCCGGCACTGAAGTCCCCAGCGCTGCTCCGGCTTCCAGCTCCACAAGGCACTGAATATTCGGGAGGCAGCAGAGCGGGAGACAGCAGCGCTGGAGAGAGGTAAATATAGAAAATATTTTTATTAAAAAGACCCGTGTTTTCTATGGTACTTGTCACACTGATGTCACACAGATCACATCAGTGTGCGATCCATGTGACACCCGTGCTACCGGGGAAAAAACAGACATGTCCGCGTGTGTGTATGTGCGGGGCCATGAGGGGTCACATGGTCCGTGTGAAAACACGGATGTGTGAATAACAGCAAATAACAACATGGGTACGTGTGGCATCCGTGTTAAAAACGGATGTCACACGTACCTGAAACACGAACGTCTGAAACCAGCCTAAAGCTGATAATTTTCTAAAGTGAACAATCACAAGTTCATTAAAGTTCATTATCTCATTAAATAATGATGTAATTAGGTCCTCCATATTTTCATTGAATCTTTGTATTGTTTAACTTACTGTTTGTTTATGAAGGGATAGTATACAGTGAGGTCCAGAAATATTTGGACAGTGACACAAGTTTCGCGAGTTGGGCTCTGCATGCCACCACATTGGATTTGAAATGAAACCTCTACAACAGAATTCAAGTGCAGATTGTAACGTTTAATTTGAAGGATTGAACAAAAATATCTGATAGAAATTGTAGGAATTGTACACATTTCTTTACAAACACTCCAGATTTTAGGAGGTCAAAAGTAATTGGACAAATAAACCAAACCCAAACAAAATATTTTTATTTTCAATATTTTGTTGCAAATCCTTTGGAGGCAATCACTGCCTTAAGTGTGGAACCCATGGACATCACCAAACGCTGGGTTTCCTCCTTCTTAATGCTTTGCCAGGCCTTTATAGCCGCAGCCTTCAGGTCTTGCTTGTTTGTGGGTCTTTCCGTCTTAAGTCTGGATTTGAGCAAGTGAAATGCATGCTCAATTGGGTTAAGATCTGGTGATTGACTTGGCCATTGCAGAATGTTCCACTTTTTTGCACTCATGAACTCCTGGGTAGCTTTGGCTGTATGCTTGGGGTCATTGTCCATCTGTACTATGAAGCGCCGTCCGATCAACTTTGCGGCATTTGGCTGAATCTGGGCTGAAAGTATATCCCGGCACACTTCAGAATTCATCCGGCTACTCTTGTCTGCTGTTATGTCATCAATAAACACAAGTGACCCAGTGCCATTGAAAGCCATGCATGCCCATGCCATCACGTTGCCTCCACCATGTTTTACAGAGGATGTGGTGTGCCTTGGATCAGGTGCCATTCCCTTTCTTCTCCAAACTTTTTTCTTCCCATCATTCTGGTACAGGTTGATCTTTGTCTCATCTGTCCATAGAATACTTTTCCAGAACTGAGCTGGCTTCATGAGGTGATTTTCAGCAAATTTAACTCTGGCCTGTCTATTTTTGGAATTGATGAATGGTTTGCATCTAGATGTGAACCCTTTGTATTTACTTTCATGGAGTCTTCTCTTTACTGTTGACTTAGAGACAGATACACCTACTTCACTGAGAGTGTTCTGGACTTCAGTTGATGTTGTGAACGGGTTCTTCTTCACCAAAGAAAGTATGCGGCGATCATCCACCACTGTTGTCATCCGTGGACGCCCAGGCCTTTTTGAGTTCCCAAGCTCACCAGTCAATTCCTTTTTTCTCAGAATGTACCCGACTGTTGATTTTGCTACTCCAAGCATGTCTGCTATCTCTCTGATGGATTTTTTCTTTTTTGTCAGCCTCAGGATGTTCTGCTTCACCTCAATTGAGAGTTCCTTAGACCGCATATTGTCTGGTCACAGCAACAGCTTCCAAATGCAAAACTACACACCTGTAATCAACCCCAGACCTTTTAACTACTTCATTGATTACAGGTTAACGAGGGAGACGCCTTCAGAGTTAATTGCAGCCCTTAGAGTCACTTGTCCAATTACTTTTGGTCCCTTGAAAAAGAGGAGGCTATGCATTACAGAGCTATGATTCCTAAACCCTTTCTCCGATTTGGATGTGAAAACTCTTATATTGCAGCTGGGAGTGTGCACTTTTAGCCCTTATTATATATATAATTGTATTTCTGAACATGTTTTTGTAAACAGCTAAAATAACAAAACTTGTGTCACTGTCCAAATATTTCTGGACCTAACTGTATATACTATATACAGTATTGGGTAGAACTGAGTTAATTATATTAGTCCGGCCCTCTAAAACCATCCCAATTTCTCATTCGGCCCCATGGGAAAATTAATTGCCCACCCCTGCTATATAATATATGTGTTTCACCTTTTTGTATTGAATTACTGAAATAAATTAACTTTTTGATGACATTCTAATTTATTGAGAAGCACTTGTATGTATGAGATTAATGAGCAGCCCTGAAATTATTGTTACAGCCTCATGGGAAACTCGATAAGTATAACGCTCCTGTTTTATTCCCTATTTTATTTCCTTTTCCTTAATTTTTTTTTTTAATTATCTGGATGGCCGAATCCAAATAGTTACACAGAGTTCCCTGAGAACTCTCTGTTCGGGTTGGTGCACGGTTATTATCTGGTATGGACCTCAAACTTTACAGTTCTGGTTTGCCCATCACAACTTATATTCTAATTCTGACTTAGCTGTGGTTACGCCTGATTCTATGGCATTACTGCATTTGAATAAAAATGTCACCAAACCATTAGCGTTAATGACAAATATAGTGAAAGAAGAAAAGAGGACCACGCTTCCTGATTTGCAGATGCAAGATATTGTAAGAACTGCTCCAAATTCTGATTTTCACGATCTGTTTTCCCATTAGACTCGGGCTGGAATGCCAAAAAATAAGATGGCTTAATCCCTAACCGGGAGCAAAATGCTCTCCAAAATTTAGCAATAAACTGAGTTCCTCTATTACAGACAATATTAGAGGAAAGTTCGTGGAGTTTAACAATCTCATGAACAAAGATCTGGGCTAAGCTCTTGGCATAAGGTAAGGATGCTCCCAAGCGATTGGGTCTCTGTAATGCGATCATGGGGACCCGAGGGCTACCATGGTAACTCAATATCATCAATATCCATGATGACCCCTTGGTTACCCAGCTACAGTAAGCCTCACTGTCTATGTCTCCCCAAAACATAACATCATCATATGGGCTGTCCCATATTGTTTAAAGGCATAGTACTTTTAGTGTATGTAAGCTTTTGACTTTGCAGAAAGTAATAAAAATACCTTAAAATATTCTCTTTCTCTCATTATTCTGGCATTTGGCAAATATAAATAATTTTGGTTCCTAATTGACCTAAAACGGGAAAGGTTTATTCTGATTTCATGTCTGATAGTGAGAAAAACCTGCAGATATGTCTTTTTAGATAGTGGATGTAAAGTTCTGGTTTCAACTGTATTTGGCATTGCCACATTCATAACAATGTAATCTATAAAAATGTCACACTAGTTAACTCCTTCAGTGACTATGGTAAAAAAATAAATCAAAACGTAGCAAAAACTGTCTTTTTATCATACAGCTGACAAAAAAAGTAGAATAAAACATGATGAAAAAGTCATATATAAATAAAAATGTTACCACTGAAAACGACATCTTGTTCTGCAAAAAACAAGCAGCTATACAGGTCCATCAGAGGAAAAATTAAACAGCTATAGCTCTCAGAATACAATAATGCAAAAACTATTTTCTAAATTATTGTATACTAGATGTACTACCCGGCTTCGCCCGGGTTAATAACTGTTGTTAACAAAATAGAATGTATTAACAAAAATATATTCTGCACACAAAAACCACAAAACAAATAGATAGAAATGTAATTATTAAAAGGCAAAAACTAAGCTAATAGAAGCATTTCACAACATATATTTCAACACCACAGATATTCCACACAGATTTAACTAAATTGGCCAAGTAATGTGCTCCGTCTGTCTCGTTCCCCGTCTGTATCTTTCCCTGTCTGCGTGTCTCTGTCTGTCTCTTTTTTTGTCTGTCTCTATCTCTCTGTTTCTTTCCCCATCTGTCTCTTTCTAGGTCTGTCTCTTTCCCAGGTCTGTCTCTTTCCCCGTCTGTCTCCCCGTCTCTTTGTCTGTGTCTTTTCCTGGCTGTCTATTTCCCTGTCTGCCTGTCTCTGTCTGTCTCTTTCCCCATCTGTCTCTATCAAGATCTGTGTCTTTCCCCATCTATCTTTGTCTGCCTCTCTAGCTGTCTCCTCCTTCCCTGTCTGCCTGTCTCTGTCCCTGTCTGCATGTATGTCTGCCTCTTTCCCCATCTGTCTCTTTCCCCATCTGTCTCTTTCCAGGTCAGTCTCTTTCAAGGTCAGTCTCTTTCCAGGTCAGTCTCTTTCCAGTTCAGTCTCTTTCCAGTTCAGTCTGTGTCTGTCTCTTTCCAGGTCAGTCTCTTTCCAGGTCAGTCTCTTTCCAGGTCTGTCTCTTTCCAGGTCTGTCTCTTTCCAGGTCTGTCTCTGTTAGTCTCTTTCACCGTTTGTCTCTGTCTGTCTCTTTCCCTGTCTGTCTCTCTGTCTTTGTCTCTGTCTGGCTGTCTCCCTGTCTGTCTGTCTTTATCCGTCTCCCCACCGACATCTTATTACCTCACATATAGGCTTCTGATACTATAAATGTCTTTTGTTCCCATAGCAACCAATCACAGCTCCTACTAATAACCTGTAGTTCCATGCTCCATTTACTTTAATGGAGGCATGTTTTTTGGAGAGTAACTGTAAAGCACAGGGTTACATTTTCCTGTCAAAACATAGTCTACAACGTTCCCTGGGTCACATGAGGTGTCTGTGCAAAATTTTGCGATTGTAAATGCGACGGTGCGGATATACTTTTCGTTTCACTTTTTCCCCATTATGTAGATAGGGGCAAAATTGATTGGTAAATTGGAACGCGCGGGGTTAAAATTTCGCCTCACAACATAGCCTATGACGCTCTCGGGGTCCAGACGTGTGAGTGTGCAAAATGTTGTGGCTGTAGCTGCGACGGTGCAGATGCCAATCATGGACATGCATACATACATACATACATACACACATTTAGCTTTATATATTAGATTTTTTATGGTGTAAAAGTGTCAAAACGTAAACAAAAAATATATACAGTAAATGTGGTATCGCTGTATTTGTACTGACCTGATGACTGAAGCTGTCATTGTATGTCACATTGTCACTTTTATAACAAAGTGAATGGTGTAATAAACAAACGGAATAAAAATACAAAATACAACAATTACATGGCCCAAAATGGTAATAATATAAACTCCAACTTGTCCTTCAAAAAATAAGCCCTCACATGACTTTGTTAGCAGAAAAATGTAAAAAAAACTACAGCCGTCAAAATCGTTATGGTAAAAAACCTTTGTTTTGTAAAAAGCATGTTTTAGCTTGATAGTTTCCAAACCTAAAAACAAAAACATAAATCTGGTATTGCTGTAATCGTACTGACCAGAGGAATAAAGCCACCCAACTGCACAATGGAAAAAATAAATAAATAAAGCCAATTCTTCAGCTGCTGTTGATTTATTTATTCTTCCTCCCGAAGATCGCAGTACGGCACGGCTCGTATCTAACCTATGCTCTACGCTGAGCGCTTACACCAAAGATTACGTGTAAATCTCTGAAAAATGTGATTCAGGCAAAATTCCCAATGGAAAATTCATTGTAATGAGGCAGAGGGAGTCACTTTGAACTCCTTTCTGGCCTGTGATACAGCAGTGTACAATTTTTATGCATCTTTTTAGGCGTGCACAAAAGTGCAGTCAGCAACACTTTTGTTCACCTTTGAAAAGATGCACATAACTGAACAGAGGCAAAACAGAGTCTGGAGTAACTCTCATACCTCATTAGTGAATGGATATGCCAGGGGTTTCACCTGAATTACTTATTTTGAAGATTTAAATGGAAACCCTGATGTAAGTGCTCCCCATAGAGCACAATATAAGTGCGAACTGTTGGCAAATCGCTCACCAATAAGTGTTCAACTCAACCCACAAAAACACAAGTCCCCACTCAGGTCTATCATCTTTTAACAGAAATATAGGGGCTTCCACATTACTGGTAGCACAAAGGCTCTGGAAAAACACTATAGCTACCCCCTCAAAAAAAACCCATCATAATTTGTTCTCCAAAATGCAAATGCCCTCTTCACTTTTGAGCCCCACAATGTGCCTAAACCACAGTTAGCATTCACATGTTTGACATTGTTGTAGGGAGGAGAGGCCACTTAATTTACGGGGTACAGATTTTTAGAAGTACAAGCTGGGCACTACAATGTACTGGGCACAGCAAGGGCTTATTTGCAATTTTTAAATCTGCAACATTTATTGTGTTTGACAGCATAGGTGTTTTCCAGAGACTAAATAATCCATACATCCATAGATGAGGGTTCTAATGACTCCGCACATGATGTTCTACAGATGTAGCAGAGCATGTATTGTCATAGGATGTTGTGTGGATTATGGAACCGATCACAGAAAAAAAGGGAGAAAATTGGAGTAACATTATACACAATTGTGCCAAGGTCAATTATAATTCCCATTTATCAGACAATCAATCTGAAAAAACGCCACCTAAAGCATTAACAACTGTGTCTAGAAAACACACATGGAGTACTATTTTCATGAAAAAAAATATGAAAATTTATTAGATGAAAAAAGACAATCATTCATGATAAAATGGTACCATTCATCAAACAAAGGTATTAATATGGAGGACTTCACAACCTCACTTACCCCTGATTAGTGACCAAAATAGGGAGAAAATCATATACAATGCAGTTTTGCACTGTGGGAAACATGCAACCATATAATAGTATCAAATAGCATATACACACATTTACACACAGTGCAATATCCCTACAAAAAGCTGTCCCAGGGAGGTAATCAAGAGAGTGAGACAAGCAGTTAACTAATCCCATGTTTTAAAGGCACCATATCCTATTCAATTGCAGATAAAGTAAAGCCTGCTTTACACGATACGACCGATTGTGCGATAGCACGATCGATCGTACCCACCCCCGTTGTTTTTGCGTCACAGGCAATTAGTTGCCTGTGGCGCACAAACTCGTTTAACTCCCGTCACACATACTTACCTTCCGGACGACCTCGCTGTGGGCGACGAATGTCCACTTCCTGGAGTGGGAGGGACGTTCGGCGTCACAGCGACGTCACACGGCAGCCAGCCAATAGAAGCGGAGGGGCGGAGATGAGCGGGATGTAAACATCCCGCCCACCTCCTTCCTTCCATTTATAAGCCGTTGGGTGCCGCGGTAGGCAGGTAATAGGCTGTTCATCGTTCCCGTGGTGTCACATGGAACAATGCCACGGAAACTATGAACAACCGCCGCCATTTTAATTAAACAATTTTAAGAAACCTAGTGACGAGTACACGACTCACGATTTGTGAGCGATACTGCGTCGCTAGGAGGTGTTACACGAGACGCCGTCATGTACGATGCCGGATGTGCATCACGAAAACCGTGACCCCGACGATGCATCGCACGATCAGTCGTCTCGTGTAAAGCCTGCTTAATGCTCACCCATGAAATAATCTTAGACAGTGGTCCCCAAGCAGGGGGAGTGCAGATCTTGGTCCCGGACGCACGTATCGCGGTCGCTTCCTCAGCGGGATGGAGATGAGGGCAGAAGTCACCCATAGATGAGGATTCTAATGACTCCGCTCACCATGTTCTCCGGATGTAGCAGAGCATGTATTGTCATGGGACGTTTTGTGGATTATGTTGGACCAGCGAGGGTATTTTTGGGGTTAATAAATTGGTGAAAGAGTTTTTTTTTTTTTAAATGTATTTAAAATAAAGGATTTTTTTGTGTTTGTTTTTTTCTTTTTGTTTACAGGGTTGGTGATGGGAGAGGGGTTTCATAGACATTTCTCCATTACCATCACAAAGCTTGATGGCAGCTGTGATTTTGACATCTCACAGCTGACATCAACCCCACATATTACACCAATTGCCACCACATCAGGGTAATTGGGATGGGCCAGGTAAAGCACCACAATTAGTGCATCTAATGGATGCACCCGTTGTGGGGCGGCTGTAGGCTGCTATTTTTAGGCTGGGGAGGGTCATTAACCATGGACCTTCCCAGCCTAAGAATACCAGTCACCAGCTGTCTACATTACCTGCTATGGTTATTACATAGAGGTAGGAGATCACACGTCATTTTTTTTTTTTTTTTCACTGCACCTGTCAATCATAGTAATGCCAGTAGCAAAGATGGATACTGCATTAGTGTGATTGGCAGGCAACCCCTGCATGTTTAGTCGCTTAAAATCAAGTGCCAAATATGAGGGGCGGGGATTTGAAACTCATGAGGCGTATACCAAAATACTTGATTGGTAATGAATATCCCAAAAACCTTAATATTCGTGCAAGTAACAAATAATGCCTAATATATTTGCTCATCACTACAGTCTATGCAGCACTTCTCTAGATTAGAGTTGAGCGCGGTTCTAGGTTCGAGGTTCTCCAGTTCTAGGCTCGAGTGATTTTGGGGCCTGTTCTAGATTGAACTAGAACTCGAGCTTTTTGCAAAAGCTCGATAGTTCTAGAAACGTTCGATAATGGTTCTAGCAGCAAAAAAACAGCTAATTCCTAGCTGGCTTTCCGCTGTAATAGTGTAAGTCACTCTGTGACTCACACTATTATGACATTTCAGTGTATAGTGTGCGGGAACAGCGCCTTCAGATCACTGCTGTTTGTATGATCGCCATTTTTTTTTTTTCCTTGTCTTCCTTCCCTAAGCACGCGCGTCTTGTGGGGCGGGCCAGCATGTCAGCCAATCCCAGACACACACACAGCTAAGTGGACTTTTAGCCAGAGAAGCAACGGCATGTGTGATAGGATGTCCATGTCACATGTCCCTGCATTATAAAACCGGACATTTTCCTCCAGCACGCCATTATCTTCCTTCTGCGTCCTTGGTGTCAGACATCACTGGCGAAGCTCCGTCCTTTGTCCTATCGCCGATACAGCTGTATGTGCTCCATACAAAGCGCTGGACAGCTTAGGGATAGCACTTTCTATAAGTCCTTTTAGGGGCTCGTACCGGCAGGGTCAGAGCCATAGGTGACAGGTCCTGAAAACAGAGACAGCGTCTGTGTAGCCAAGGTCAGGGATTTCCTCGCTGCATTTCCCCATTAGGAGGGAATAGAAAGGCAGGCTTCCATTCCTCTACCCAGAGACCCACAACCCTGGCACTGTACCCTCCTGTCCTCTGCACACTCCAACTCATTATAACTAAGCCATTATACTAGCAAACACTCAGTGTACCTAGTGGCATCCTAAACGTGGCTATTGGACTTTTGTCTAGTCACACTAGTGCAAAGACATTTGCAGCACGTCTACCTGCATTGCACACTCCAACTCATAACTAAGCCATTATACTAGCAAACACTCAGTGTACCTAGTGGCATCCTAAACGTGGCTATTGGACTTTTGTCTAGTCACACTAGTGCAAAGACATTTGCAGCACGTCTGCCTGCATTGCACACTCCAACTCATAACTAAGCCATTATACTAGCAAACACTCAGTGTACCTAGTGGCATCCTAAACGTGGCTATTGGACTTTTGTCTAGTCACACTAGTGCAAAGACATTTGCAGCACGTCTGCCTGCATTGCACACTCCAACTCATTATAACTAAGCCATTATACTAGCAAACACTCAGTGTACCTAGTGGCATCCTAAACGTGGCTATTGGACTTTTGTCTAGTCACACTAGTGCAAAGACATTTGCAGCACGTCTGCCTGCATTGCACACTCCAACTCATAACTAAGCCATTATACTAGCAAACACTCAGTGTACCTAGTGGCATCCTAAACGTGGCTATTGGACTTTTGTCTAGTCACACTAGTGCAAAGACATTTGCAGCACGTCTGCCTGCATTGCACACTCCAACTCATTATAACTAAGCCATTATACTAGCAAACACTCAGTGTACCTAGTGGCATCCTAAACGTGGCTATTGGACTTTTGTATAGTCACACTAGTGCAAAGACATTTGCAGCACCTCTGCCTGCATTGCACACTCCAACTCATTATAACTAAGCCATTATACTAGCAAACACTCAGTGTACCTAGTGGCATCCTAAACGTGGCTATTGGACTTTTGTCTAGTCACACTAGTGCAAAGACATTTGCAGCACGTCTGCCTGCATTGCACACTCCAACTCATAACTAAGCCATTATACTAGCAAACACTCAGTGTACCTAGTGGCATCCTAAACGTGGCTATTGGACTTTTGTCTAGTCACACTAGTGCAAAGACATTTGCAGCACGTCTGCCTGCATTGCACACTCCAACTACTTATAACTAAGCCATTATACTAGCAAACACTCAGTGTACCTAGTGGCATCCTAAACGTGGCTATTGGACTTTTGTCTAGTCACACTAGTGCAAAGACATTTGCAGCACGTCTGCCTGCATTGCACACTCCAACTCATTATAACTAAGCCATTATACTAGCAAATACTCAGTGTACCTAGTGGCATCCTAAACGTGGCTATTGGACTTTTGTCTAGTCACACTAGTGCAAAGATATTTGCAGCACGTCTGCCTGCATTGCACACTCCAACTCATAACTAAGCCATTATACTAGCAATTTATGCTGCCAGTTTAAGGCCCGTAGTTGCATTGTCAGGGATAGTTATTGTTGTTTATTCTGCTGTTAATAAAGATAGACCACCGCTGCAATCTACACCACCTCTCAATTTTTACTACCACATTTTCAGTGCATAATCTTGTCGCAATCAACATGAGTGGCAAAATGACAGATGCTGGTGGAAAGGGGAAGAGGCGTGGTGGAAAAGGAAAAAAAGGTTTTTTCCGTGGGGAAGGTGGCAAAGCTCCATTATCATCTGCTGAAGATAGACCATCTACCAGCAAAAGTAAGATGTCTACTACTTACCGTGGACAATCCGATGTGCTCCCTTTTTTACGGACACGAACAACAGGAACAAAGGTAGATGATGGCCAAAAAAGGAAAATGCTTGAATGGATCTCAAGTGGTCCAACAAGTGCCCTCTCAGACACTTCAAGTACCGCATCCAAAAAACACCAGTCCTCTGAGTTGTCATCCCAATCAAACTTGCTTTCTCCCAGCTCTGAAGTCTCCATCAGCCCTGCACAGTATGGTGGAACTGAGATGGCTGAGTCTGCAGAGCTGTTCAGTCACACTATAGCCTGGGAATCAGAGGTCTGCTCCCAAGCTACAGTGAGTACAGAACAGGAAATGGTCTGCAGTGATGCCCAGAACCTTTGTGACTCTGATTCAGGCCGTGAGGACCAAGTTTCTGAGCATAATGTTGACCCTTTGTCACAAACTGTAACACCTGTGGTTATAGACAATGAGGAACATACTGATGAAGATGAGACGCAGATACCCGATTGGGATGACAACTTAAATATTCGGTCAGGGCAAGAAGAGGCTCGGTCTGAGGGGGAGGGGAGTGCAAACACAACAATTGATGATGAAGTTCTAGATCCCACCTACTGTCAACCCACAGTCAGGCACTCGAGGAGGTCAACAGAGGTGGTGGAGGAGGATGCAACTGATGACGAAGTTACCTTGCGCCTTCCTGGACAGAGTCGGAGTACTGGTAGCACGTCTACAACTGCATCCTCAGCCACCACTCTGCCTCTGAGCACTAGTCGGGGTGGATCACCAGGTCGCATGCCCTCTAAGCCTTGCCTAGCCTGGTCCTTTTTTGACATAGCAAAAGATCGCCCAAATTATGTGATCTGTAAAATTTGTCATGGTTCTATTAGTAGAGGTCAAAACCTCAGCAGTTTGACAACTTCTTCCATGAATCGTCACATGAATAAATATCATATCTCCCGGTGGGAAGCTCACCGTGCTGCAATGCGGCCTAGCGGAGCGAACCATCCACCGCCTGCCCCTTCTAGTGCATCCGCGCGCTCTTCATCTTCTAGGACTGTGGGGACAGCTGTCACACCTGTTTTTCCACGCACAACTTCCACCACTGTAACCGCAACAGGCACTTTGCTTGGTAGGTCGTCAGTTGGTTTGGAAGGGGAAACAAGTGAGTGTGTACAGCTCTCTCAGACATCGATAGCACCAACATTGGATGAAGGCAACATCATGTCTCCGCCTGCACTTTCCTCACAAACCTGCATTTTTCCAGGGACACCATACTCAACACCGTCTACACACAGCAGCCAGATCTCTGTCCCTCAGATGTGGTCAAATAAAAGGCCACTTCCTGCGACCCATGACAAAGCTAAGAGGTTGACTCTATCCCTCTTGGCTACCGAAATGCTGCCTTTCCGCCTGGTGGACACACAGGATTTTAGAGACCTTATGTCTGTCGCTGTGCCCCAGTACCAGATGCCTAGTCGCCACTACCTCTCTAAGAAAGGTGTGCCCGCGCTACACCAGCATGTCGCACACAACATCACCGCTTCCTTGAGAAACTCTGTGTGTGAACGGGTGCATTTCACCACCGATACTTGGACCAGTAAGCATGGACAGGGACGTTACATGTCGCTGACTGGGCACTGGGTAACTATGGTGATAGATGTTGAAGGGTCTGCTGCACAAGTCTTGCCGTCCCCACGACTTGTGTGTCAATCCTCTGTCTGTCCAAGTTCCGCCACTGCTTCTGCCTCCTCCACCTCATCTGGGTCCTCCACCTCCACCCCAAGCCTGCCTGGTCAGGCCACCAGCGTTCTCACTGCGCAGAAGGAATCACGCACGCCTCATTACTATGCTGGCAGCAGAGCGCAACGGCATCAGGCGGTCTTTAGCTTGACATGTCTTGGGAATAAGAGTCACACAGCTGAGGAGTTGTGGTCAGCTCTGCGGTCCGAGTTTAATAAATGGTTGTCTCCGCTCAACCTGCAGCCTGGTAAAGCCGTGTGCGACAATGCTGCAAACCTGGGTGCGGCCCTTCGCCTGGGCAAGGTGACACACGTGCCTTGTATGGCTCACGTGTTGAACCTTGTTGTCCAGCAATTTTTAACACACTATCCCGGCCTAGATGGCCTTCTGAACAGGGCACGAAAACTGTCTGCTCACTTCCGCCGTTCAAGCGCCGCAGCTGAGCGACTTGCATCGCTCCAGAAGTCTTTCGGCCTGCCGGTTCATCGCCTGAAATGCGATGTGGCGACACGCTGGAATTCAACTCTCCACATGTTACAGCGACTGTGGCAGCACCGCCGAGCCCTGGTGCAATACGTCATGACGTATAGCCTGGGCCAACGAGATGCAGAGGTGGGGCAGATCACCCTGATGGAGTGGTCTCAGATCAAGGACCTATGCACCCTTCTGCACAGTTTCGACATGGCGACGTATATGTTTAGCGCTGACAATGCCATTATCAGCATGACAATTCCAGTCATTTACATGCTGGAGCACACGCTAAACACTATTCGGAGTCAGGGGGTGGGACAACAGGAAGGGAAGGAACTACAGGAGGATTCATATGCGCAAGGGACAACAACATTACCAAGGTCCAGACGTTCATCATCACCAACGCGGCAGGCATGGGACCATGGGGGACAGGGATCAACAAGGGCGCATGGTAGCAGGCTAAATGTTGAGGAAGGTGCAGGACAACATGAAGAAATGGAGGACGAACTGTCCATGGACATGGAAGACTCAGCGGATGAGGGAGACCTTGGTCAAATTTCTGTTGAAAGAGGTTGGGGGGAGATGTCAGAGGAAGAAAGAACGGTTAGCACCTCTATGCCACAAATACAGTGTGGACTTGGTCCGCATGGCTGCGCAAGACACATGAGCGCCTTCTTGTTGCACTACCTCCAACATGACCCTCGTATTGTCAAAATTAGAAGTGATAATGACTACTGTCTTGCCACACTATTAGATCCCCGGTACAAGTCCAAATTTTGTGACATAATTCCAGCCATAGAAAGGGACGCACGTATGCAGGAGTATCAGCAGAAGCTGTTACTCGATCTTAGCTCGGCTTTTCCACCAAACAACCGTGCAGGTGCAGGGAGTGATTCTCCCAGTTGTAACTTGCCAAACATGGGACGGTCTCGTCATCTTCAACAGTCTACCCGTACCAGTAGGACCGTATCTTGTGCTGGTAACAGCAATTTTATGGAATCTTTTCATAATTTTTTTAGACCCTCCTTTGCAAGGCCACCAGAG
Source organism: Anomaloglossus baeobatrachus (assembly GCF_048569485.1). Taxonomy (NCBI): domain Eukaryota; kingdom Metazoa; phylum Chordata; class Amphibia; order Anura; family Aromobatidae; genus Anomaloglossus; species Anomaloglossus baeobatrachus. The sequence continues at coordinate 108,703,161 of NC_134363.1, read as the reverse complement.
ACAACAAGTCTGACACATAGTCAACGGCTGGAGAGGATGATACAGGAGTATATCCAAATGAACATCGATGCCATGACTTTGCAAATGGAGCCTTGCTCATTTTGGGCTTCAAATATAGAAAAATGGCCAGAGCTATCCAGTTACGCCTTGGAGATTTTGTCGTGTCCAGCTGCCAGCGTTGTCTCTGAACGTGTCTTCAGTGCTGCTGGGTGTGTGCTGACAGATAAGCGCACGCGTCTGTCCAGTGACAATGTGGACAGACTGACGTTCATCAAAATGAACGAGTCATGGATCCAGAAGGAATTTTCTACCCCTGTGTCATCCTGGGGAGAGTAAATGCTTGTGGATTTGGAATGTGCTTGATGCAAATCAAAACATCCTGTTTGCAACTAGGGCACAAGAGCTGCCACTGATAAGGTGTCTGTGTGGGGCCAAATTTTTGGAAAAAAAGGGAAACTCCGCTTGGAGTAACCCTTGCTTACATTGTTTTTAAAAGAAGCCAAGATGAACAGAGCTGGGATCAGGAAAGACTTTGCTACCTACCCTGGAGTCATCCTGGGGACGGTTAAGTATGGCGTATTTTTGAATGTGCTTGATGCAAATCTAGCTGTGAAGTGTACAACTAGGGCACAAGTGCTGCCACTGAAGGGGTGGGTGTGTGTGGGGCACAATTTTTGGAAAAAAGGGAGACTCCGCTTGGAGTAACCCTTGCTTACATTGTTTTAAAAAGGAGCCAAGATGAACAGAGCTGGTATCAGGAAAGACTTTGCTACCTACCCCGGTGTCATCCTGGGGACGGTTAAGTATGGCGTATTTTTGAATGTGCTTGATGCAAATCTAGCTGTGAAGTGTACAACTGGGGCACAACTGCTGCCACTGAAGGGGTGGTGTGTGTGGGGCCCAATTTTTGGAAAAAAGGGAGACTCCGCTTGGAGTAACCCTGGCTTGCTGTGTTTTTTAGAAATGATCCAAGATGAACAGAGCTGGGATCAGGAAAGACTTTGCTACCTACCCCGGTGTCATCCTGGGGACGGTTAAGTATGGCGTATTTTTGAATGTGCTTGATGCAAATCTAGCTGTGAAGTGTACAACTGGGGCACAACTGCTGCCACTGAAGGGGTGAGTGTCTGTGTGGCCCAATTTTTGGAAAAAAGGGAGACTCCGCTTGGAGTCACCTTGCGGTGTTTTACATGATTTTAGAAGGGCGTGCTATGCCTATATCTGTGTCTCCTCTTTTTCCTTGTCCTGCTCTTTTGTTTTCGCATGAGTATATGTCCTTGTCACTTTCCCATGTGTTTGTGTTGTGTTGTGAGTTGTTTGTCACCTTTTGGACACCTTTGAGGGTGTTTTCTAGGTGTTTTTATGTGTTTGTGATTGCCTGCCATTGTTTCCTATGTAGTTCGAGTTCGGTTCGTCGAACGTTCGACGAACCGAACTCGAACGGGAGCTCCGTTCGGCGAACCGACCTCGAGCCGAACCGGGACCGGTTCGCTCATCTCTACTCTAGATCAACAAGGGAGAGTTAAGTTTACCCACTGCCCTTCTATTTATCCACATCATCTATCCACATAATGGACAATCACACCAGTCTTTCTTGCACTGTTTTCTGGTAATATCACAGACAAGGATTTGTACTCTACATGAATTCAGTTCCTCTGCTCCTTGGATAGAATAGAATAAGGTATTCCTGTTTCTACAGAGCCTAGCTATGTAATTATCTGGAGTCTATTTCATGGTGAGTCAGAGGAAATAAAATCTTCCAGGTGGATATATCAGGACTAGTTTTCATACATTTATTTACAATTTGTCATCTAATATCCTTTTATGTTCCATCCATTTGAATTATCATTGAAAACTAATCTCTCGCTACACTCCAAAACGTAACCTCCGGTCCTCCCAAGATCTCCTTCTCTCCTCCTCTCTCATTCGCTCCTCATGCAACCGACTCCAAGACTTCTCCCGAGCATCCCCAGTCTCCTGGAACTCACTGCCTCAACACATCAGACTATCTACTACACTTGCAAACTTCAAACGGATTCTGAAAACTCATCTGTTCAGAAATGCCTATAATCTACAATGACGCCACTGCCCCACCATCGTGCGGAGCTGCCGCCCCACCACCGTGCGGAGCTGCCGCCCCACCACCGTGCGGAGCTGCCGCCCCACCACCGTGCGGAGCTGCCGCCCCACCACCGTGCGGAGCTGCCGCCCCACCACCGTGCGGAGCTGCCGCCCCACCTACACCCCACCTACTGTCTCCTCCCCAAAATCCTTTAGGATGTAAGCCCGCAAGGGCAGGGCCCTCTTCCCTCTGTACCAGTCTGTCTATTGTAACTTGTATATGTATTCTGTATGTAACCCCCTCATGTACAGCACCATGGAATCAATGGTGCTCTATAAATAAACAATAAAAAAAAAAAAAAAAGCTAAACAAACCATAAAGTCACATAGTGATATTGTCTCCACCTAGGCCAGCAAAAGAAAAGTGATCAACCGCTTTTACCTCCCCTTTATGGTCCCCATCTGTTTCTGACGGCTCCTGATTGCAGGCCCATTGAAAGTGACAATTGAGGACATCATGGCATATTGGGGACCTATGCTTCCTGCGTACAAAAGAAACTGCTCAAATTGGGAATGTGTGTTCTTGAAATCTGAATTTCACAATTAGGTAACTCTACTTATAGATGTATGGATTTTGTCTATCCAAATTAATTCTCAAGACCTTTCATTAAATAACAAAAACTTAGTCAGTTCTTACACAATTATCAGATATGAATGCTAGTATCCTATATTTGATATCGTATTAGGCAGGTAGCCCCTGTAAAACTGTTTTTTCCCTCGTAATTATCTCCCCACCCCAAAAATGGGAAGAATTAAAAAAATGTTGTTCTGCATTTCACCTCTTCTTGTAACGATTTGTTGCCTAAGCTTTCTTGGACTTGACAAAATGTTAGCCTGTTCAGATATATAGGGTGAAAGTAGCATAAAGAGTATCATAGACTTCTGTCCTAAGTAGAGATGAGTGAACCGGCCGTGTTTCGGCTCGAGTTCGGTTCGCCGAACGGAGGTCTCGTTCGAGTTCAGTTCGGCGAACGTTCGACGAACCGAACTCGAACCGCATAGGAAATAATGGCAGGCAATCACAAACACATAAAAACACCTAGAAAACCCCCTCAAAGGTGTCCAAAAGGTGACAAACAACTCACAACACAACACAAACACATGGGAAAGTGACAAGGACATATACTCATGCGAAAACAAAGGAGCTGGACAAGGAAAAAGAGGAGGTGACACAGATATGGGTATATGCAAGGGAACGTCCATGCCATTACTGTGCAACTTGAGCCCTGCTCATTTTAGGCTTCCAATCTGGATAAATTGCCTGAGGTCAACACGTACGCCTTGGGGATCTTGTTGTGTCCTGCAGCCAGCGTTTTCTCGGAACGTGTCCTCAGTGCTGCTGGGGGTGTGCTGACAGCTAAGCACACGCATCTGTCCACTGACAATGTGGACAGACTAACGTTCACCAAGATGAACAAGTCATGCCTCTCAGAGGACTTTTCTTCCCCTGGCTCAGCCAGGGGAGGTGAAAGGCACGCGTATTTTTGAGAGTGCTTCATGCAAAGCATCTTTTTCATCTTGAAAATGGGGGTCAACTGATGCCAGTCAAGTGGGGTGTGTGTGGCCCAATTAGTGGAAACAAGGGAGACTGTGGTTGGAGTCCCCTCGCTTTTGAAAAAAGAACCAAGATGAACAAGTCTTGGCTCTCAGAGGACTTTTCTTCCCCTGGCTCATCCAGGGGAGGTGAAAGGCACGTGTATTTTTGAGAGTGCTTCATGCAAAGCATCTTTTTCATCTTGAAAATGGGGGTCAACTGATGCCAGTCAAGTGGGGTGTGTGTGGCCCAATTAGTGGAAATGAGGGAGACTGTGGTTGGAGTCCCCTCGCTTTTGAAAAAAGAACCAAGATGAACAAGTCATGGCTCTCAGAGGACTTTTATTCCCCTGGCTCATCCAGGGGAGGTGAAAGGCACGTGTATTTTTGAGAGGACTTCATGCAAAGCATCTTTTTCATCTTGAAAATGGGGGTCAACTGATGCCAGTCAAGTGGGGTGTGTGTGGCCCAATAAGTGGAAACGAGGGAGACTGTGGTTGGAGTCCCCTTGCTGTGTTTTACATGCTTTTAGAAGGGCATGACATGGCTTAGAGCTTGACTTTCAGCATCTGCAAACTGTTGGCTACCAAAATGCTTCCTTTCCAACCTTTTTAACCGAGGATTTTCGAGACCTTATGCCCATCGCAGTGCCCCAAAAGCCGATGCCCAGGCGCCACTCCTTCTCCAACAAAGGCGTGCACGCGCTACACCAGCATGTCGCACCAAACATCACCGCTTCTTTGAGAAACTGTGTGACAGGGTGCATTTCACCACAGATACTTGGCCCAGTAAGCATGGACAGGGGCGTTATATGTCGCTGACTGGGCAATGGGTTACTATGGGGAGTGATGGAGAAGGGTCTGCTGTACAAGTCTTGCTGTCCCCACGAGTTGTATCAATCCTCTGTATGTAGAAGTTAATACAATGCTTCGGCCTCCTCAACCTCGTGTGGGTCCTTCACCTTGGCCCAAACCCTGTGTGGTCAGGGCACCCTTCCTTGTAACTGCGCACAAGGAAAACCACACACCTCCTCCTTACTATGCTGGCAGCAGAGCTCAATGCCATCATGCGGTCAAATGTTTACTTTGAAATGTATGGGAAATGTGAGTCACACCGCTGAGAAGTTGTGGACGGTTAGCTCTGGAGACCAAGTTTCATCAATGGTTGTCTCCACTCAACCAGCAGCCAGGGAAGGCCGAGTGTGACAATGATGCAAACATAGGTGCGGCCCTTCGCTGTGACAATGTGACACATGTGCCTTGTGTGGCTCACGTGTTGAATCTAATTCTCCAGTAATTTTTAAAACACCATCCCGGCCTACATGGCCTTGTGCAGCGGGTACGCTCGCTATGTGCTCACTTCAATCGTTCGCACACAGCAGCTCAACAACTTTCGTCGCTCCAGAAGTCTTTAGGTCTGGTGGTTAAACGCCTGAAATGCGATGTGCCGACACGCAGGAATTTGAAACTGCACATGTTGCAGCGTTTGTGGCAGCACCGCCAAACCCTGCTGCAATACGTTATGACATATAACCTGGCCTAACTTGATCCAGAGGTGGTGCAGATCATGCTGCTGGAGTGGTGTCAGATCAAGGACCTATGCACCCTTCTACACAGTTTACAAATGTCGACGAAGATGTTTAGCACTGGCAATGCCATTCTCAGCGTGACAATTCTGGTCATCTACATGATGGAGCACACTGTAATTATTATTCGGAGTCAGGTATTGGTCCAAGAGGAAGGTGAGGAAGTACAGGAGGAGTCATATGCAGAAGGGATAATAAGATCTACAAGGTCCAGATGGTCAGCGGCACCTAGGCGGCAGTCATGGTGGGGGAGAGGGATTAACAAGGGCGCATAGTATCAGCAAAAAGTGTTGAGGAAGATGCAGGAGCCCATGAAGAAATGGAGGACGAACTGGCGATGGGCATGGAAGACTCAGCAGATGAGTGAGAGCTTGCTCACATTTCGGTTGTGCGAGGTTGGGGGGAGAGGGCAGAGGCAGGAGGCACGATTCTCACCTCTCTGCCACCAACACACCAAGGACTTGGTCCTCCTGGATGCACAAGACACATGAGCGTCTTCTTGCTGCACTACCTACAACATGACCCTCGGATTGTACGAATTCGAAGTAGGTTGCCACACTGTTAGATCCCCGGTACAAGCCAAAATTTGGCGAAATAATTCCTGCCATAGAAAGGGACGCACGTATACAGGAGTATCTGCAGAAGGTGGTACGCAATCTTAGATCTGCTTTTCCACTAAACACCAGTGCTGCACAGAGTGAATCTCAACGCTTTGTCATGGATAGGAGGAAATGGTCTCTTACTTGTCCACATCTGAGGGACCGAGGGATGGCTGCTGTGCTGAGATGGCATTGAGTACGGTGTCCCTGCAGAGTTGCACTTTTGGTCGTATACAAAATGAGTTTAAAAAGGACAGATGCTGGTGGAAAGGGGAACAGGTGTGTTGGAAAGGGGAAAAAAGTTTTTGTCCGTGGGTTTGGTGGTTAAGCAAAAGTAACATTTGCTGAAGAAACACCATCTGTTACGGTGGGACTGGCAGATTTGGATAAGGTGGTATATACTATGTTACCGCTATATAATGAAAATTAATAAGAAAAGAAAGAGAAAGGTATATATCCCCATCAGCAGTCAATGTCCACCGTGCTCCCAGATGGAAAAGGAGAGGTTGGCAACTGGAAGGTTAGGTGGAGGATATAGAGCTGTGTGGCTATGAAACTAATAGTAGCCTGAACCGAGTTAGACGCCACTCGGATCTGGAGACTGGGAGCCCTGTTAGCGTCACAGGGTCCACATGCCCACCCAGCCCAGGAACTCCCTGTTAACATCACAGGGGCCATTGAGTACGCTGACCGTGTGCATTGGGACCACACCTGTGGACAGCAGGCGCATCAGCAGCAGCAGGCCTGTTAATGCCACTGGGCTGCACAAGCAGGACTTGTAGGACACGAGCTGGTCTTAACCGTTCTGCGTTACCAACTGTGGTGGCGGCCTGCATCGACGCCCTATCCCTGCCTTCCTCTGGCCTAAAGCCGCAATGGGTTCAACACATGGAGGTGTGCTCTTTCGTAGCATAATAGAATCACACAGGTAGAAGAAAAGACCGGGTTTATGCCGCGCTAAAAACCACTGATGCGTGTAAATTAAAAGATTTCCTTTTTATTGGATAGTTCCTACGCGTTACAGAGACATCCGTCTCCTTCCTCAGGAAAAGAAATCATATTACAGCAAGGCCGCTTGGACCTATATATTTGCTCCTTATATATAGGTCCAAGCGGCCTTGCTGTAATATGATTTCTTTTCCTGAGGAAGGAGACGGATGTCTCTGTAACGCGTAGGAACTATCCAATAAAAAGGAAATCTTTTAATCTACACCCATCAGTGGTTTTTAGCGCGGCATAAACCCGGTCTTTTCTTCTACCTGTGTGATACAAAATTCCTCTCCCGGGGCTGCAGCTAAACCACCAGGCACTCACAGGCTATCATAAGGGGTTGTGACTGGCACAACCTCACCAGGTGAGTGCTTCTTTGTTTTGTTTGTCCACCCTCATACCGGGTAAGACCCTATTGCGCTTTTTTCCCCTTTACAGTAGCATAATAGAAGACTGTGCACCTCCTTGTTGGCTCCAGCCTGTTTTATAACCTGGGTCCGCCCCAAACCAGGGTGGACCACAATGCACCTCCTGGAGACAAAAGCAGAGTGACATGTCATGAGTGGCATAACTAGCTTCCTATTTGGAACCGCAGCTTCAATAATGACCTCATGGCTGCCACGACACAAACACCTCACCAGTCATCGTCTGACCATCAATAATGAGGTGACAAGTCATAGGGGCAGGCCTCTGCAAGCCATTTGGGAGTGGCCTGGCCACATAGTCAGGACACCTGATGCCCTGTGGTCTATATGGGCCCCCCACATCAGGGGCAGGGCCAAAGAGTTCATTACCGGACCTAGTCTCTGATGCAGTAAGTGCCTGAGCATGCTCAGTAGCATGAAATACAGTCTCTGAAAAAAGACTATCAGCTTTTGCATGGTGTCTAGGCACAAAACAGGGATTATACCCAGCACCGAATGCAAGTACCTGTGCAAAGAGGCTTTTCGCACTAAGTGTGGGAGCATGCGCTGTATCCCGAAATTAAGACTTAGCCTCAGGAATGGCACAGTCAGGCTGAGCATACTCACTAGGCGAAACACTGTAGTTAGGCTGCAGCTGGGGTAAATCGGCACACGCATGCGCACTAGCTGCCTCTCCACACTTAGACGTGGAGGAGAAATTGCTCTTCGGGTGTGGACTTGGAGATGCTGTCTATGAACAGAAGGAAAAGCTAAAGGTGTGTGTTACAGCAAGGAGCCACCGCGGAAACACTTCGTTCAATTGTGAGGGGAGTCATTTTGGAGTTTGGTGAGGAGTACCGTAACGCCAGTGAGCAGCATCCTGTGCCACAGACCAACATTCTTACGGTGCTGTCTATACTGCTTACCGTGAGAGGAGCGTAAAGTCTGTATTTCTGGCAACTGGACATCACAGTACCCGGGTACGGTAGGCTGTGCCCAGATAATGCGGGCACGCAGCACTTTGTTTTATTAGCAAAACACATATCTGTTCTGGGTAGGCCGACTATTTATAGACAATAAGACTTGCTGCTGTGAAGCCCCTCCAGTGTTGTGTCGGTGCATTACCTTCAGGGACTCCACGCAGCTGGATCTGGTCACAGGAAGGAAACCTTCTTTTAGGATTGTCGTGACGCCACTCTCAGAATTGCGGTCAGTGGGGACCGCCACTGCAGATTAAGGGATGCCTGGGGCTGATGGTGGGTGCAGTCAGTTGTAACAGCCTCCTGAGAGTGAGGCAAGCCCCAGGGCCCTGTGTAGGTGTGTGGAACCACAAGGCGCAGAATAACTCAACACAAGCAGAATGTCTTTCAGGGGTTTTACTCACTGTTGATGGCAGGGTGAGTAACCCGGGCGTAGCTGGGATGAACCAGGCTGGAACCAGGTATCCTTCAGGCTGACTGATGAGGGTGGCTACCGACTCGCCTTCCTTAGCCCTTTACGTTTTGGGGTAACCCCGACTTTTAGTCCCTATGGGGGTCACCCAGGGAAGTTGCTGGTGCCTCCCTCCCCTTCGTTTTGGCCCGTTTGCTTGTAGCCTGGACCAGGAAACTCCGGCAGCTTGCCTCCTGTGAACTATGGGCCCTAACTGTGGCTACGTGGCTGCGGACTCTGTAGTGTGGTCTTGGGGGTGTGAAGTGCCCCCTCAAGCAGGTTTGGCAAAGGAAAGGTGAATCTATCCCTGCACTGGGACCTGCTACCCGTTTGGGCCTGGTAACTCCCTGGCAGTCTCCTTACTTCCCACTCCGTTGCTCTCTCTTTAGCTGTGTGTGGATTTCGGGTAGCACTACTAGGTGACCGTTCTCCCCCGTCGGTAGTCACTGCGCGGACGCTGTTAGACTGCCACAGCTCCAGGGTCTGCTTCTGCTCTTCCTGAGCTGCACACTAAACCGGCTCACTCGTGGGACCTGCACTGCTGCTCCTGTCTGAGCTCCACTTCCATGCTCCTCACTCCTCCACACTCTGCTTCAGACTGCTCTTCTCCTCCTCCTTCCTCTTTTCCCTTTTGTGCCTGCCTACGCCACCTAGCAACCAGGCTCTCTACCACACCCCTTGAGTGGAGATGGAGGCCTCGCCCCCTCCTGGGATCCCCAGGGGTCCTCCCAAAGGTACATGTGTGAGACCTGATCACTATGCGCCTGTGTAGTCACACCTCGGTCAGCCTTCTGGATTACCTGTGTTGTACTGTCCCCAGCATGGGTGCAGTACTCAGTGGTGCCTGACCAGGTCAGGGGCGCCACACTGCCTCTGCACTGTCAAATTGTCACGTACAGTTTAAATCATAGAGGGACAGCGACACATGTTTGCATTGACTGTTGATTTTCAAGATTTCCATGACTGTGTTGCAGAGCTGTGTGGTTTGCATTCACACTGTTATCATCTGCCTTATCTGTGAGGCTTCAGCTAACAAGGGTATTCAGGGGGGGTAATGTGTTTTGTCTATGTTTACGTAGATAACTGGGAAGCTCTTGTGATGCGCCACTGGTAAGTCGTGTTCGCACACACACACACACACACACACACACACACACACACACACGCACAAACACACAATTACTGCTACGCAGAGGGATTAGCAGGTAGTAGGCAACAGAATAGATTGTTCAATTATTTAAATTGTATGCATGGTTCTTATTGTTTGTTTTGGTAAAGTTAAACAATCATTTATCAACCCAACTGACTAGAGTCCTTTTCCTGTTGCCTGGTTTTGCTGCATACTGGGGAGCCCACAATGTACATGACTTAAACTGAAGCATAAGTCGCAATGTGAATTTCACTGTGCTACAATGCGGCCTAGCGTGCCTGTGCAACCACCGCCTGCCCCATCAAGTGCATCTGCGTGCTCTTCATCCTCTGTGACTGTGGGGACAGCAGTCACACATGGTTTTTCACACTGAACTTCCACTCCTTTACCCGCAACAGGGAGTGTGATTGGCAGGTCATCACTTGTCTTGGAAGTGGAAACAGACGGTATTGTTGAGCTGTCAGACATCGAGAAAACCAACATTGGATGCAGGCTACATTATATCCACACCTGCACCTTCGTCACAGATTGGCTGGACTACCTGCAGTTAAAAATTGCATTCCAGAAATGGAAAGGAGTGTAGAATGCACATGTGTTGTACCTTGCTTGGCAGCAAAGGAACACTAACTTAGTATTACAGACAATTTTAGGAAGGCAGAAAAAGAGTCAGCTCTTTGGGCAAATTAAATAGCGTGGCACAAGTGGACAGGTGGGTACAGTGGCCGTGTTCTGTGGGTACCAGGACAATAAAGGAAGCCTCACTTTCTATCCCTCAGAATGATCAAATGCAGCAAGGAATTCCCTGAGTTTGCTATAAAATTAGCGTAGAAAAATGTGCATGAGGGTGTCATGCAGAGGTGCTGCACATAGATTTGCACCAGTGGGGCACTAATGGAATACAACAGCCAGTTCTTGTATGCCACTAAATGGCAGCATTTTTTGCTATCATTATAGCTTATTAAAAACAGAGCAGGAGGGTGTCATGCAGAGGTGCTAGAAATAGCTTGGCACCAGTGGGACAATAATGGAATACAAAAGCCAGTTCTTGTATGCCACTAAATGGCAGCATTTTTTGCTATTATTATAGCTTATTAAAAACAGAGCAGGAGGGTGTCATGCAGAGGTGCTAGAAATAGCTTGGCACCAGTGGGACACTAATGAAGTCCAACAGCCACTTTTAGGATGCCACTAAGTTTACTCAGTCTTTGGTATTATAATGGCTTAGTAACAATGAGTTTGAGTGTGCAATGCAGGCAGACGTGCTGCAAATATCTTTGCACTTGTCACGCTCCCCGGGTCCTCGGCTCCCCTTCCCGGGTCCTCTGTTCCGCTCCCCGGGTCCTCAGCCCCGCTCCCCGGCTCACCTGCCACGCTCCCCGCTCTCCAGCCTCCGGTGCCCGTCCTTCCCAGGTCCCCTGGTCTCCGATCCCGGCGCTCGACGGCTTCCCAGGCCCTGGCCGGCTCCCCTGCGTCCTCCTCTCAGCTTCCTTCCCTGGCTTCTGGCACCCGGGCCGCGCGCATGCGCATTAGGGCGCGCGCGCGGTCACTGACCCTTTCTTAAAGGGCCAGCGTCCATTAACAGGAAATGAGGCTAAACAGGTACAGGGTATAAAGGGGTTTATTGTCCAAGGGGGCGGGGCCTGATCTTCGTGTTTCCTAAGCTAGGAGTCAGGTCTCCTGGTGTCTCTGTGCATATACTCACCTATCTCTCTTGTAGAGCCGTGCCTGCCTCGCCATCCAGTCCTGCCGTATCCTGAACCCCGAACGCTGTCCATCTGCCATCCTGACAGTCCGCACCATCTCGGATCCCTGCGGTGACCCGTCATCTCGCTCCAAAGGTTCCGGACCCCGCCTGACATCATCTCGGCTTCCGAACCTGAGCTGCGTCACCCGGACTACCACCCTTGACTCCGTGGTCCCAGGGACTTCTCCGCTATACTCGTGTGCACGGACTGTTCTGCTGTTTATAGTGTTCCAGCTACCGGACTCTTTACTACCATCTAGGAGTTCGGCCCAGTGGATCCACCTCCTGGGTCTGCCCGTCCACCTGGCCGTGACAGTAAGATCAGGCCATGGATCCCGCTGCAGCACTAGCAGCCGTACAGGAGGAACTCCAACGCCAGCGTGAGACTCAGACCCGCATGCTGCAATTCATGTCTTCTGTGGACGCCCGCCTGAACACGCTACAAGCGGCAGTCACGTCTTCAGCATCTCGGGCTTCCACTAGTCAATCCACGGATCCAGCTCCTGTGGCGACTTCTTCAGATACCACCAGACTTCGGTTGGCTTCACCACCCCGGTACGCCGGAGACCCCAAGACCTGCAGGGGATTCTTAAACCAATGCTCCCTCCATTTCACGCAGCTGCCGCATTTGTTTGCCTCCGACCAAGCCAAGGTTGCCTTCATCATGTCCCATCTAGAGGGTGAGGCACTGGCGTGGATGAACCCCTTGTGGGAGAAGGGGGATCCTGTGACCACGAACATCCAGGACTTCCTGCAGGCATTCCGTGGTACCTTTGATGAGCCCGGACGCGCCTCCGCGTCTGCTTCGTCTCTTCTCCGGTTACGTCAGGGGACTCTGACGGTGGGTCAATACGCGATCCGGTTTCGCACCCTGGCCTCAGAACTCGGGTGGAACAACGAGGCCCTAACCGCCGCCTTCTGGGAAGGACTCTCAGGGCGAATTAAAGACGAGCTGGCGGGTCGTGACGTACCGACCACCCTGGATGCCCTGATTGCCCTAGCGACTCGAGTGGACATTCGCTTTCAGGAGCGATCCAAGGAAGTGTCCCGTGAGAGACGTCCGGTACGGCATTCCTCTCCTCCGCAGAATCCCTCCGTACTTCAGTCATCGACAGCTGGGGCTCCCGTCCACGAGCCCATGCAGATCAACCGAGTGCGTCAGTCTGAACAACGTCGAGCAGAGCGGCTCGCCAAGGGTCTCTGCTTTTACTGCGGTGAGGGCACACACCTGCTACGCTCCTGTCCAGAGAGGCCGGGAAACTCCAAAGCCTAGGGTTGGTAGGAGAGGCCACCCTAGGTGCTGGGACTCTCTCTGACCCGGTTACATGGACAGTGCAAGTGACAACGGGAGAGACGCGGTTCACGGCTGATGCCTACCTCGATTCCGGGGCAGCAGGCAATTTCATCCAGCAGGCCACGGTGGACAAGTACCGGGTGCCTGTTATTCCACTCGACAAGCCCCTAGTGATTGCCTCGGTGGATGGGAGACCCCTCTCTGACACCATCTCCTGGATCACCAGGCCGGTCGAACTGCGTATCGGTGCCCTTCACACCGAGAACATCGCTTTCTACGTCCTCCCACACATGTCCCACCAGATCCTGCTGGGACTTCCATGGTTGCGGACACACGAACCATCAGTTAGCTGGGGCACTGGCGAAATCACCCGATGGGGCTCTTCGTGTCATGAGAGGTGCCTAAAGTCCATACAACCCATCCGACGACCTCCGGTTCCAGAGAACCTACCGGGGCTGCCCTCGGCCTATTGGTCCTTTGCAGATGTCTTTGATAAAAAGGAATCCGAGGTACTGCCGCCACATCGTCCATACGATTGTGCCATCGATCTGCTCCCAGGAACAACACCACCACGAGGACGGATATATCCTTTATCTCCAGCCGAAACAAGGGCCATGTCTGCTTACATCTCAGAGAGCCTGGCAAGGGGGTTCATTCGGAGATCCTCCTCTCCTGCTGGAGCAGGTTTCTTCTTTGTCAAGAAGAAAGAGGGCGACTTACGCCCATGCATAGACTACCGGGGTTTGAATCAAATCACCGTAAAAAACAAGTACCCTCTGCCGCTCATTCCCGAATTGTTTGACCGGCTTAGAGGAGCTCGTGTGTTCACCAAGCTGGATCTTCGGGGTGCTTACAATCTGGTACGCATCCGCTCTGGTGACGAATGGAAAACCGCGTTCAATACGCGCGATGGACATTATGAATACTGCGTGATGCCCTTCGGCCTGTGTAACGCTCCTGCCGTCTTTCAAGAACTGATGAACGACGTGTTCCGGGACCTTCTCTACATCTGTGTGGTAGTGTATCTAGATGACATCCTTGTCTTCTCTCCGGACCTCCAAACCCACAGAGAAAACGTACAGCTGGTTCTACAAAGACTGAGAGAGAATCGTCTGTACGCAAAGCATGAGAAGTGTGTCTTTGAGCAGTCTTCTCTCCCCTTTCTGGGGTACATCATCTCTGATACTGGACTGCAGATGGATCCCAAGAAGGTCTCCGCCATTATCAACTGGCCTCCTCCTTCTGGACTGAAGGCAATCCAACGCTTCCTGGGATTCGCCAACTACTACCGCCAGTTTATCCCTCACTTCTCTGCCTTGACTGCTCCTCTCTCCGCTTTGACTAAGAAGGAGGCTAATCCAAAGGACTGGTCACCTGCGGCTGACGCCGCGTTTGGCTCTCTGAAGCGGGCTTTTGCTTCCTCTCCTGTACTTCACCGTCCGGAGTTAAACCGCCAGTTCACCTTGGAGGTGGATGCCTCCTCCTCAGGAGCCGGAGCAGTGCTCATGCAAAAGTCCTCCTCCGGGAAGATGGTGACTTGCGGATTCTTCTCCAAGGGCTTCTCAGCGCCTGAACGCAACTACACCATCGGTGACCGAGAGCTCTTGGCAGTCAAACTGGCTTTGGAGGAATGGCGCTACCTCCTGGAAGGGGCAGTGTACCCCGTGATTATTTACACGGACCACAAGAACTTGGAATACCTACGGTCCGCTCAGCGTCTGAACCCACGGCAAGCCAGGTGGTCCCTATTCTTTGCCAGGTTTGATTTCCAGCTTCACTTCCGACCCGCGGACAAGAATGTACGCGCTGATGCCTTGTCCAGGTCTTTCATGCCCATGGAGCAGGAGGAAGAGACTACCCAACCCATCATTTGTCCTAGTAAAATCATTCCGGTGGCCCCTGTCACCCTGGCCCAGATACCGCCCGGGAAGACCTATGTCTCCGAGGTAGACAGGAAAAAAGTGTTACACTGGGGTCATGCCTCGAAAACAGCCGGTCATGCTGGTCAGAAAAAGACATGGGGTGCGATTGTACGTCATTATTGGTGGCCATCCCTTCGCACGGACGTCGCTGCTTTTGTATCCGCCTGTTCCTCTTGTGCCAGGAACAAGACGCCCAAACACCTCCCATATGGCCGTCTTCTGCCTCTGCCGATACCCTCAGTTCCGTGGCAACACATAGCAATGGACTTTATTACGGACTTGCCATTGTCCTCCGGACACACAGTCATATGGGTCGTGGTGGACCGGTTCTCTAAAATGGCCCATTTCGTCCCTATGGCTGGACTGCCCTCTGCTCAGGAACTCGCGGACGCCTATATACAACACATCTTCCGCTTGCATGGCTTTCCATTACACATCGTATCCGACAGAGGAACTCAGTTCACCTCCCGCTTCTGGAGGGCTCTCTGTAAACATCTGGGAGTGACTCTGGACTTTTCATCTGCATACCATCCTCAGTCTAATGGCCAGGTAGAGAGGGTCAATCAAATCTTGACCTCTTTCTTACGTCACTATGTTAACGCCCATCACGACGACTGGTCCGCTCTTCTTCCTTGGGCTGAATTCTCCCACAACCACCACATCAGTGAGTCGTCCTCCAGCTCTCCCTTCCATGTCGTTTACGGACTTCAGCCTTCCATCCCATTGCCTGTATCCCCTTCTTCGGATGTCCCTGCTGCAGATACAGTAGCCCGTGACTTTGCAACCATTTGGGACTCTGTCAAAGCGTCCCTTGGGCGTGCTTCCCTGCGGATGAAAAGACACGCAGACAAGAACCGTCTGGACCCTCCGTGTTTCTCTCCTGGAGATCTCGTCTGGCTTGCTTCCCAGTACGTCCGCCTGAAGATACCATCATACAAGCTGGGTCCTCGCTACATTGGGCCGTTTAAAGTCCTCAACAAGATCAATGAGGTCTCCTACAAGCTACAGCTCCCGGCCACGATGAGGATACCCAACTCATTCCACGTCTCCCTGCTCAAGCCGGTTGTCCTTGGTCCCTTCTCCGCTGCTGCCAGTCCGGCTCCTCCACCTATTGCCGATGACGACATCTATGCGGTAAGGGATATCGTGGCCGTGAAGACCGTACGAGGTCGACAGTTCTTCCTGGTGGACTGGGAAGGGTATGGTCCTGAGGATAGGTCCTGGGAGCCCAGGGAGAACGTAGGCACTCCTCTGATCCGTGCCTTCATGTCCCGGTTGCGGGGAGGGGGGCGTGGGGGGGGGGTACTGTCACGCTCCCCGGGTCCTCGGCTCCCCTTCCCGGGTCCTCTGTTCCGCTCCCCGGGTCCTCAGCCCCGCTCCCCGGCTCACCTGCCACGCTCCCCGCTCTCCAGCCTCCGGTGCCCGTCCTTCCCAGGTCCCCTGGTCTCCGATCCCGGCGCCCGACGGCTTCCCAGGCCCTGGCCGGCTCCCCTGCGTCCTCCTCTCAGCTTCCTTCCCTGGCTTCTGGCACCCGGGCCGCGCGCATGCGCATTAGGGCGCGCGCGCGGTCACTGACCCTTTCTTAAAGGGCCAGCGTCCATTAACAGGAAATGAGGCTAAACAGGTACAGGGTATAAAGGGGTTTATTGTCCAAGGGGGCGGGGCCTGATCTTCGTGTTTCCTAAGCTAGGAGTCAGGTCTCCTGGTGTCTCTGTGCATATACTCACCTATCTCTCTTGTAGAGCCGTGCCTGCCTCGCCATCCAGTCCTGCCGTATCCTGAACCCCGAACGCTGTCCATCTGCCATCCTGACAGTCCGCACCATCTCGGATCCCTGCGGTGACCCGTCATCTCGCTCCAAAGGTTCCGGACCCCGCCTGACATCATCTCGGCTTCCGAACCTGAGCTGCGTCACCCGGACTACCACCCTTGACTCCGTGGTCCCAGGGACTTCTCCGCTATACTCGTGTGCACGGACTGTTCTGCTGTTTATAGTGTTCCAGCTACCGGACTCTTTACTACCATCTAGGAGTTCGGCCCAGTGGATCCACCTCCTGGGTCTGCCCGTCCACCTGGCCGTGACAGCACTAGTGGGACAATAATGAAGTCCAACAGCCACTTTTAGGATGCCACTAAATGGCAGCATTTTTTGCTATCATTATAGCTTATTAAAAACAGAGCAGGAGGGTGTCATGCAGAGGTGCTGCACATAGATTTGCACCAGTGGGGCACTAATGGAGTACAACAGCCACTTCTTGTATGCCAATAAATGGCAGCATTTTTTGCTATCATTATAGCTTATTAAAAACAGAGCAGCAGGGTGTCATGCAGAGGTGCTAGAAATAGCTTGGCACCAGTGGGGCACTAATGGAGTACAACAGCCACTTCTTGTATGCCACTAAATGGCAGCATTTTTTGCTATTATTATAGCTTATTAAAAACAGAGCAGGAGGGTGTCATGCAGAGGTGCTAGAAATAGCTTGGCACCAGTGGGACAATAATGGAATACAACAGCCAGTTCTTGTATGCCACTAAATGGCAGAATTTTTTGCTATTATTATAGGTTATTAAAAACAGAGCAGGAGGGTGTCATGCAGAGGTGCTAGAAATAGTTTGGCACCAGTGGAGCACTAATGGAAGTCCAACAGCCACTTTTAGGATGCCACTAAGTTTCCTCAGTGTTTGCTAGTATAATGGCTTAGTAACAATGAGTTTGAGTGTGCAATGCAGGCATACGTGCTGCAAATATCTTTGCACTAGTGGGACAATACAGATGTCCAACTGCCACTTTCAGGATGCCACTAAGTTTCCTCAGTGTTTTCTAGTATAATGGTTTAGTAACAATGAGTTTGAGTGTGCAATGCAGGCAGACGTGCTGCAAATATCTTTGCACTAGTGGGACAATACAGAAGTCCAACAGCCACTTTTAGGATGCCACTAAAGCTGGGTTCACACATAGCGACAGCGACAACGACATCGCTGTTACGTCACCATTTTCTGTGACGTAACTGTTATGATCGCTGCTTAGCTGTCAAACACAGCGACGCAGCAGCGATCATAACGTCGCTACATGTGCAGAGAGCAGGGAGCTGCGCACACTGCTTAGCGCTAGCTCCTTGCTCTCCTAGCTACAGTACACATCGGGTTAATTAACCCGATGTGTACTGCAGCTACATGTCACAGTGCAGAGAGCAGGGAGCCGCGCACACTGCTTAGCGCTGGCTCCTTGCTCTCCTAGCTACAGTACACATAGGGTTAATTACCCGATGCGTACTGCAGCTACATGTGCACAGAGCAGGAGCCGGCACTAGCAGCAAGAGCGGCGGAGGCTGGTAATGAAGGTAAATATCGGGTAACCAGGGAAAGGTCTTCCCTTGGTTACCCGATGTTTCCAGTGGTTACAGCTTTCCGCAGCTGCCAGACGCCGGCTCCTGATCCCTGCTCGCTTCATTTCTGTCGCTCTCTCGCTGTCACACACAGCGATGTGTGCTTCACAGCGGGAGAGCGACGACGAAAAAATGAAGCAGGACATTCAGCAACGAGCAACGACCTCACAGCAGGGGCCAGCTCGTTGCTGGATGTGACACACAGCGACAGCGACGGGACGTCGCTGCAACGTCACAAAAAATGGTGACGTAGCAGCGACGTCGTTGTCGTCGTCGCTGTGTGTGACACCACCTTAAGTTTCCTCAGTGTTTGCTAGTATAATGGCTTAGTTATAATGAGTTTGAGTGTGCAATGCAGGCAGACGTGCTGCAAATATCTTTGCACTAGTGGGACAATACAGAAGTCCAACTGCCACTTTTAGGATGCCACTAAGTTTCCCCAGTGTTTGTGACTCGCCCACCCCAGGGCTATGGGACACCCGGTGCCGGGCCGGACTAGTCCGGTGGTAGTCAGTGGTGGCTGGGCCCGGCTCCGTGGCCCTGGTGGGTGTCAGTAGAATATGTGGCTTGCTTGTTAATGGTTGTGTTCGTGACGCCACCTGTGGTATGCGGCTATTAAGCCGCCGCTGCTGTGTGAGGCCTCCGGGATGATGATATAGCAGCTATGGTAGTACTGCTCCCCACAGGTGGAGCAATGCCCGGGGCACAGTTGGTGCTTGTGGAAGTCTATGGTGCTGTGTGACTAACACGGTGCAGGGCCGACAAGCAATGAAAGAAACAGGCACAAACAGTAGTCTCTTTACCTTCTCCTCTTTTACTCGGCAGAAACTTAGTCCTGGGAGACCGTCACAGATGGTAAAGGTGGTCCGGCCGGCCTGGAAGTGCCTGGGGTGATCTTTGGCCAGTTGAGTATGAGGCCTACTCCTTAATCTTTCTCTGCTGTTTTAGGACACTGCACTTTGGGTTTGCAATTGCCCTCTTGCTGCTGGGACTTGTTGTTCGTCCCCTTTTCTGTGTGGTAGACTGCGCAGGCCCTCTCTGGTGCTTCTCTGCTGGAGCCCACACCAGGCCCTTGGAATGCAGCTGTACCTTCAGATTGCTTCTGGGACAGGGGGCTTGCAGCTCTCCTGCCCTCCGGATTCAGCTACCAGGGATGGATTTTATGCCCTGGCAACTACAGACTCCGATGTCCGAGTCTCTGCTGTGCCTCTCTGCTCCCCTTGCTTCCCTGGGCCAAGCTATCCAAGCTCTAGGCCCCAGTTTCACAAGGCAGCACTACTCTGCGTCTGCACTCTTTCACTCCTGTCTCCAGACTAACCCCCACTTCCTCCTTCCAGCCAGACTTAAGGAATGCTCCCTGAAGTTCCAGGTTCAGAGCTCCCCCTGCTGGCCGGAGGGAGAACTGCGGTTGGTGTTACACTTACTGGCCAATAGATCTCCCAATTACCTCCAGGCTCAGCATTAACCCTTTGGGAGGGCAATGCTGTTGTGGCGACCAGGTCCTGGGGCGCCACACTCCCCCTTAGTTAAATTCAGTACTCCCGGACTGTAGAAACAAACATGACATGTTAAAACATTTCATCCCATTATGGGAGGCGAATTACTTTAACGTTACAACCTTAAACATTACTATAAGAGTCCAGTGTGGCTCCCTGCCGGGTGTCCATTACACTGCTCCATGGGGGACCCGCCGCGTTCAAACCCCCAACGTAGGCTCTGGGCGTGCGTCAGAGCATTGATGACCCCACTCTATGCACGCCGGACGGGTTTTTCTTCAGGGGTGTTGAGCACACTGGTGCTAACTATGAACAATTTAGGTGTTGGCCACCCATAGTCCAGTGGCCCAATTGTCCATTTTCGCAATCAAAGAAAAAGAAAACATTTTGTACACAACATGACAGACATTTTGCATAACTATTTACATTCTAATAAGTACTCTTTCCCTTATACAGTTGACTCTCTATACCTTAGAGGGGGTTGTCCCCGAGTGCTGCGCTGGGACCTACGTAGCTCTGGTGTTTGCCCCTGACTACGTGGTGTGTCTTCTATCTCAGCACTACAGGTGGGCCTAACCCCAATAGGTAAGCGTGATGGTTGCCTTTGTGATCTAAGAGTCGCCAAGGGTATGACAGGTTCACCACTGACAGGGGGTTGATCCTCCTGTTCCACTGCTGGCGTGTCATCTCGTGCTGGAGCGGACGGTTCTTTAGGTGGATCCGGAACCTTTTCTGTTTCTGGCTCGACCAACTGCGGAAACGTCAAAACTGGTACCACTATGGCATTGTTTATTCGGGTCCAAGTTTTGGGGAATTTTCCAAGGATGGTTTGAATCATCTCCCCTTCTTTCTCTTGACTTTGGGGACTTCCTTGTACTCCTTCCATTTCTCTTTGGATTCTGCACCGTTCAGGACACGCTTTCAGGCGGTCTCGAGAAATTGCTTGATAGGTCTTGCCTTCATCCTTGCTTATGAGGCATACCTTACTATTGTCAAAGTTGGAGGGGATAATGGTGTAGGGCTCGTTTTCCCACTGATCATCCAATTTATGCGTCCTCCGCTTCTTCTTGAGGACTTGTTCTCCAGGTGCTAAGGGAGTTGCTGGGGCGGTTTGATTGTAATGCTGCTCTTGTCTCGTTCTTGCTTGAGACAGGCTCCTCTCTACGCACTCCTGGACCTTACGGTACCGCTGCTGCCGTTCTGTATCCCAATCCTCTATTTCTTGAACCGCCTCGGGCGACACAGTCCCCATCTCAAAGTCTACAGGCAACTTGCCAGGTCTGGCTCGCATCAGGTAAGCGGGGCTGCAGTTGGTCGAATTCACTGGGATATGGTTGTACAGGTCTACCAGATCGGGCAACTTTTCTGGCCATTGGTTCCTTTCCTCCAGCGGTAGGGTCTTCAGCATATCAATAACCACATGGTTCATTTTCTCGCACAGTCCATTGGTTTGGGGGTGGTACGGTGTGGTTCGGATTTTCTTACAACCGTACATGTTACAGAACTCTTGGAACACTTCAGCCTCGAATGCAGGACCCTGATCAGTCAGTACCCTTTCCGGATAGCCGTGAGGTCGACAAAAGGATGCCTAGAACGCTCTAGCTGCTGTCCTGGCTGTCTGGTCCTTCACAGGCACTACTACCAGGAAACGAGAGTAATGGTCCACAATGGTGAGGGCGTACACATAGCCTGACCGGCTTGGTGTTAACTTCACGTGGTCCAGGGCCACCAACTCCAGGGGCTGCTTCGTGACAATTGGCTGTAGGGGAGACCTTTGGCTGGCATCATCCTTCCGCCTCAGGTTACACGGGCCACAGTCTCGGCACCACTTCTCGATCATCTTTCTCATGTGCACCCAATAGAACCGATCACGGAGTAGGGCCTCCAACTTCTTCCACCCGAAGTGTCCTGCGTTATCATGATACGCTGCTAGGACCATTGGAGCATCCCTCTGCGGAACCACTATCTGCCAGACAAGTTCATTTGTTCGCCAGTTGACATATCTCTTGCAGAGCTTGCCTTGGTAGGTGAACAGTCGTCCCCTCTCCTTCCACAGCTGCTGGGCTTCCTCTGGAGCGTCTGGGCCAAGATGGGTCTCAGCTTGCGCTAGCTTCTCTTTGACCAATCGCACGGCCGGGTCACCGTTCTGTGTTTCTTCCCAATTATGGTGGAGTAATGGGTTGACCGAGACCTCGTGCTGGCTTGAGCGCTTCACTCCCACCGCATGCTCACACTGGGAAACACCTTGGTGATGGAAAGCCGGTAACTCTATCTCTTCGAGTTCATCCATGTCTTCTCCAGACTCGGGTAAGTGAGGCATTCTGGACAGCGCATCAGCATTGTTATTCTTCTTGCCAGCCCGATACTTGATGGTAAAGTCAAAGTTAGACAGCCGGGCCATCCATCGCTGTTCCATCGCACCTAACTTGGCTGTTGCCAGGTGTGTCAATGGATTGTTGTCCGTGAAGATGGTGAACTTGGCCGATGCCAGATAGTGCTTGAAGCGTTCAGTCACTGCCCAAACAATAGCGAGGAACTCCAGCTTGAAGGAACTGTAGTTTTCTGGATTCCTTTCTGTGGGCCGAAGCTTCCTACTGGCGTACGCTATCACCCTCTCTCTGCCTCCCTGTACCTGGGACAGAACTGCTCCCAGGCCCACGTTGCTGGCGTCTGTATACAGTACAAACGGTTGGCTGTAGTCAGGGTAGGCCAGAATTTCTTCTCCCGTGAGAGCCCCTTTCAGCCGGACAAAGGATGTTTCCAGTTGGCTGCTCCATTCAAATGGAGGGCTCTGCTTCTTAGCCTGCTTTGGCTGGCCCACCAGGAGATCTTGAAGGGGCGCTGCTATCTTGGTGAAACCATCAATGAACCTTCGGTAGTAGCCCACCAGTCCAAGGAACTGCCGCACCTCCTTCACTGTGGTGGGTCTTGGCCAGTCCTTGATTACAGTGACTTTCTCCGGATCAGGTGCCACACCTTCTGCGCTGACCACATGACCCAGGTACTGTACCTTTGGCTTCAAGAGGTGACATTTGGACGGCTTGATCTTCAGGCCATATTTCGACAAGGACTCAAACACTTCTGCTAAGTGCTTCAGGTGGTCCTCATAAGTCTTGGAGTAGACTATGACGTCATCCAGGTACAACAGCACGGTTTCAAAGTTGTGGTGGCCCAAGCAGCACTCCATCAACCTTTGGAATGTCCCTGGGGCGTTGCAGAGCCCGAATGGCATACAATTGAACTCACAGAGGCCCATTGGTGTCGTGAATGCAGTCTTCTCCTTGTCCGCCTCTGCCACGGGAACCTGCCAATACCCACTGGTGAGATCCAAGGTGGAGAAATAGTTAGCTGACTTTAAGGCTGTTAGTGACTCCTCTATTCTGGGCAGTGGATAAGCATCTTTATGTGTAATGCGGTTAATTTGCCTGTAATCTACACACATTCTCATCGTACCATCTTTTTTCTTTACGAGCACTAGTGGAGCTGCCCAGGGGCTACAACTATCTCTGATAACCCCAGCCTCCTTCATTTCCCGTAACATTTCCTTGGCACACTGATACTGTGCGGGGGGTACAGGGCGGTATCTCTCTTTAATGGGATGATGATCACCCGTGGGGATTTGATGTTTAACCCCTTTCACCTGCCCAAAATCTAGGGGGTGTTTGCTGAAGACCCGCTCGTACTCCTGTACCACCCGGTAAACCCCATGCTTTTGGTGCGAGGGGGTGGAGTCGGTGCCTACATGTAATTTTTGGCACCAGTCTTCCGGCTGCCCCTTGGAGCCATTGTCTTCCGCCTGGTCGGACGGGATCAAGGGTTCCACTGCTTTAATGGTATTGTTGCTGACAGTGTACAGTTTTGCTACAGTGGCGTACCGGGGCAATTTGGCCTCCTCCTCCCCACAATTCAAGACACGGACGGGCACTCTCCCCTTGCGGACGTCCGCTACCCCTCTGGCTATCAGGACTCCAGGCCTACTGTCTGAATACACCGGTTCTACCAAGGCATGGTAATCCTGACCCTTGAGGCCTATTGCTGCCCGACACCATATCAACATTTCACTTCTTGGGGGTATTACAATGGGGAGGGGGTCACTTACCCTCACACTGCCAATTTCTCCTCCGGCTAGCTCTACCTGCTGCCTCCTCATCAGGGCTCTGATCTCCCTCTGTAGGACACGCTGCTGCCCGGAGCTGGCAGTTTCAGACGCCTGTTGCAACAAAATTATCACTTCGGCAATACAATTTTCTATCACATTTGTACCAATGGTTAGCAGTGGGTCAGATTCTTTGCGATCAATATCTACAATTATCATCCCCTGACATGGCAATTCCACCCGCCCCACTTTAATGGTTACTTCTTTGTACCCAATTTGAGGTAAGGGCTGACCATTACTGGCCACAATTGTTAAATCATCATCTGGGCCATGGTCAATGTCTGAATCAGCCCAATATCTTTTGTACAGTTTGTGGGGGATGGTTGTTACCTGGGACCCCGTATCCAGGAGGGCATTCAAAGGGATCCCATCCAGCACAATGGGAAGGATCGGTCGTCCTCCCACGTACTTGCTGCGGCTGGGGTTTGAGCCGGGCTTCCTTACACCTGGGGGTTGGCTCCTGGCCCCAGGCTCAGCCAGTTTAAAGGACAGCGTCGTGCAATGTGGCCCGCCTGGTTGCAGTGGCGGCAGATCGGTTGTCCTGTTGAATCATACCGGTCTGTGTCTCTGCCTCGGGTCGGCGGAATCCTCCTCTGTCGCATCCATGGGACGTCCTCTGGGCTGGAGGCCAACTCGATTTTTGCAGGCGAGGGGGTCATTTGTAGAGACTGCACGGTCTTGGCAAGGGCAGCCACAGTCTTGGTCAGCTCCTGGAACTGCTGTCTGAGCTCTGCAGTGGGATCCTTATCCAGGGACTGCGCCTCAGTCCCTGCAGTGGCTCGTGTTGCAGGCACCACCCCGGGGTACGTGATAGCAAGAGGCCGGAGGGGTACTGGGTCATTCGGTGTAGATTCTCTCAGTACCCTGATGGCCTGGTCCTTAAACTTGGCAAAGTCCAGAGCAGGGTTCTGCAGGACCAGGATACGCAGCTGGGTCCTGTGGGCATCTGACAGGAGCCCCTCTATGAACTGCTCAGTTAGGAGTTTGTCTTCTTCACGTACACTCTCTGGATCCACCTGTTTAACTGCTTTCAGGGCCTCCTGCAAGTTTAAGGCATAGTCCCTTATGCTGTCTGTGGCCCGCTGCTTGCACCCAAAGAATCTCATCTTTATCTCTGCTGCGGTGCGGGTGTCAAAAGTACTCTTTAGCTTGGCCAGTATCTGGGCTGCTGTCCCTTTATCTGTATCAGGCCAGGACTTCGCTTCACGCTGGGCTGCGCCGGCTAGCTGTCCCATTACTATGCCCACCTTCTGGCTCTCAGTCAGAGGATACACCCGGAACAAGCTGTGCAGGCTTTCTCTGAAGTCACTCAAGGTATGGGACTCCCCGGAGTACTGCGGCAGCCATTCTGCTCCCGGTATGTACGGCATGGTGATCGGCATTACCGGCGCTACAGTGGGGGCTGGGGCGACGGCGACTGGGACTACTTCGGCCGGTGCTGCGGCGCCTTGGGCGATGGCAGCCACCTGCTCTCCCTCGGAGTCGGACATCTTCCTCCCCCTTAGTGAACCTTACCAGGCTCCGTTCACTTTTCAAATTTTCCTCTGGGTCGCGCGGGGTTAACAGCGCTCTGCTCTGATGGCGCGCTCCCTTCGCGCTCTTTGTCAGGCACGCCCCCCTTCTTTCTGCGCTCAGCGAGGCTAATGGCGGCGGCAGTTTTCAAACAATGAAACACGCAGTAACACAGTCTTTTAAGCGCAATTCTTCAGGCGCACAGTACCCGGTGTGACCGGGCACGAAATCCTGTTCGTGACGCCAAAGTTGACTCGCCCACCCCAGGGCTATGGGACACCCGGTGCCGGGCTGGACTAGTCCGGTGGTAGTCAGTGGTGGCTGGGCCCGGCTCCGTGGCCCTGGTGGGTGTCAGTAGAATATGTGGCTTGCTTGTTAATGGTTGTGTTCGTGACGCCACCTGTGGTATGCGGCTATTAAGCCGCCGCTGCTGTGTGAGGCCTCCGGGATGATGATATAGCAGCTATGGTAGTACTGCTCCCCACAGGTGGAGCAATGCCCGGGGCACAGTTGGTGCTTGTGGAAGTCTATGGTGCTGTGTGACTAACACGGTGCAGGGCCGACAAGCAATGAAAGAAACAGGCACAAACAGTAGTCTCTTTACCTTCTCCTCTTTTACTCGGCAGAAACTTAGTCCTGGGAGACCGTCACAGATGGTAAAGGTGGTCCGGCCGGCCTGGAAGTGCCTGTGGTGATCTTTGGCCAGTTGAGTATGAGGCCTACTCCTTAATCTTTCTCTGCTGTTTTAGGACACTGCACTTTGGGTTTGCAATTGCCCTCTTGCTGCTGGGACTTGTTGTTCGTCCCCTTTTCTGTGTGGTAGACTGCGCAGGCCCTCTCTGGTGCTTCTCTGCTGGATCCCACACCAGGCCCTTGGAATGCAGCTGTACCTTCAGATTGCTTCTGGGACAGGGGGCTTGCAGCTCTCCTGCCCTCCGGATTCAGCTACCAGGGATGGATTTTATGCCCTGGCAACTACAGACTCCGATGTCCGAGTCTCTGCTGTGCCTCTCTGCTCCCCTTGCTTCCCTGGGCCAAGCTATCCAAGCTCTAGGCCCCAGTTTCACAAGGCAGCACTACTCTGCGTCTGCACTCTTTCACTCCTGTCTCCAGACTAACCCCCACTTCCTCCTTCCAGCCAGACTTAAGGAATGCTCCCTGAAGTTCCAGGTTCAGAGCTCCCCCTGCTGGCCGGAGGGAGAACTGCGGTTGGTGTTACACTTACTGGCCAATAGATCTCCCAATTACCTCCAGGCTCAGCATTAACCCTTTGGGAGGGCAATGCTGTTGTGGCGACCAGGTCCTGGGGCGCCACATTTGCTAGTATAATGGCTTAGTAACAATGAGTTTGAGTGTGCAATGCAGGCAGACGTGCTGCAAATATCTTTGCACTAGTGGGACAATACAGAAGTCCAACTGCCACTTTTAGGATGCCACTAAGTTTCCTCAGTGTTTGCTAGTATAATGGCTTAGTAACAATGAGTTTGAGTGTGCAAAGGGCAGGAGGGTACAGTGCCAGGGTTGTGGGTCTGGGTAGAGGAAAGATAGCCTCCCTTTCTATCCCTCCTAATGGGGAAATGCAGCGAGGAAATCCCTGACCTTAGCTACACAGACGCTGTCATCTTGTGTAGCTGTTAAACTCTGTTTTCACGGCCCTGACTGTCACCTATGGCTCTGACCCTGCCGGTATTAGCCCTTAAAAGGACTAATAGAAACTTCTATCGCTATTCTGTATAGCGCTGTGTATAGAGCGTACACAGCAGTATCAGAGACAGGAGCTACGCCAGCGGTGACTGACACCAAGACGCAGAAGGCAGATAATGGCGTGCTGGAGGAAAATGTCCGTTTTTATAATGCATGGACATATGACATGGATATCCTATCACACATGCCGTTGCTTCTCTGGCTAAAAGTCCACTTAGCTGTGTGTGTGTCTGGGATTGGCTGACATGCTGGCCCGCCCCACTACATGCGCGTGCTTAGGGAAGGAAGACAAGGAAAAAAAAAAAAATGGCGATCGCCATTATCCAAACAGCAGTGATCTGAATGCGCTGTTCCCGCACACTATACACTGAAATTTCATAATAGTGTGAGTCACAGAGTGACTTACACTATTACAGCGGAAAGCCAGCTAGTAATTAGCTTGTCTTTTTGCTGCTAGAACCGTTCTCGAACGTATCTAGAACTATCGAGCTTTAGCAAAAAGTTCGAGTTCTAGTTCGATCTAGAACAGCCCCCAAAATCACTCGAGCCTAGAACTGGAGAACCTCGAACCGCGAACCGCGCTCAACTCTAGTCCTAAGTGAGCATAAAAGTTTTCAGTTTTTTCTCCTAAGTTTCTGATCTTAGGAGACAGATCCCTAATCATTTGAGCTATTTTAGTGCATTGGCTTCATATTTTAGACATCTGAATTTTGTATGCTATTTTTCAATGATTTTTTTTTTTTTTATTCCCAGGTGTAATGGCCCAACCATTAACGTCCAAAATGTACCTGCTATTGGGATTTACATTCATTTTTCTTATAAGCATGATCTTTCATCAAAATCTAAAACAGGTAATTATATCATGAATTGTTTTAACAAGGCCTATAGAAAACAAAAAGGCTTTTGCTTCTTCAGCTTTTTTTTCTGCAAAGTGCCCAATATTCTAGTGATATTTGTACAACACTTCTGTAACATGACTTGGGTTGGTAGTGATGGGTGAGGCACTCTGATTCCACATCATAGTACGCTACAGAAATATGGGGGTCCTGTGTGTGTGGTGGTACTGTTCTGCTCCTGGACACCTTCAGGTTAAGCTCTGCCTCACTGTGTGTGGCGCCAGAGCGCTTTATCCTCAAGATGAGGAAGCCAGACAAGTTTGTAATAAGAGTCCTTTTTACTGAAGAATAAACTTATGTACAAAGTGTAGTAAGTATTATACTTGTAATTGTGATGATGGCCACAAGGTGGCGCTAGACACTACTTGTATGCACTAAAAGGAGAAATAGGCAGAATGAGATCATAAACCAGGAGGGCACGACAGTGCATGGGGAGCAAACAGAGACGAGGTCAGGATACATGCGAAAGGTTAGGGTTCCAGGAAAGTACTACAGGATACAGGTAGCAGGTGGGGATGTGGTCCAGAGGATGTCTGAGGTCAGAAGCCAGGAAGTACAACAGAAACAGGGGAGGACAGGCAGCAGTCTGGAGTCAAGAGACCAATGTCTGAACACTGAGCACACGGGAGCCAACAGCACAACTGTAAACAAGAAGTATGACTGGTGTCGTCCTGAGCTAACACGCTCCCTAATGAGGCAGAACAATCATTGAGAAGAAGCAACATCTGCAAGAGCACCTCCAAGGACCAGTGTGACACCTAGTGCTGTGAAAAAGCCAGCAGAACATTCATCCTGCAAAACACTCTGCACCATAGCCAACATATACCAGCTCTGCAGGAGAGCATGGCAGAACAATACCGCATGTTCTGCACAAACAAATCATGACAGTAATTATCTTCTGCTCAATACAGAGGCCCATGCATAGACATTCTGTAAATATTTTGGATGAACATGACGGTGATAACTGTGACTCCATTTTTTAAGAAACTAATGTGAGGGAGCCTTTGCTAGCAACTACCTTACTAAAAGCACCACTGGTCTGACCGAATCAACCTTATCTTCATGGCTGTTCCCTATAGTCCAGAACACTATTGCATTACAGTTGTTTCAGTCCTAGAGTGCCCACACTCACCTGATTAAGAGAATTGTAGACACTGTGGGTTCTTTGCTGAAGCTTGCTTCCTTGTCCTTGTTACACACACACCCAATGTTGTTCTCCTTCCTCTGATGGTGTCCTCACTTCTCCCTCACTCAGCAGCAACCGCTAACTGACTCCTAACAGGAAAAAGGTTATCTTTCCTACACTCTAGCCCCTCCAACTGTGGGCTAGTCTCAACCGTTAAATCTAAAGCGGGCTTTACACGCTACGAC
Organism: Anomaloglossus baeobatrachus; assembly: GCF_048569485.1. NCBI lineage: Eukaryota > Metazoa > Chordata > Amphibia > Anura > Aromobatidae > Anomaloglossus > Anomaloglossus baeobatrachus. The sequence goes on along the minus strand of NC_134363.1, from coordinate 108,673,867 downwards.
ATCGCTAATGCGGAGTCAATGGGGTCACGGAATTCGTGACGCACATCCGGCCGCATTAGCGATGCCGTTGCGTGTGACATCGATTAGCGATTTTGCATCGTTGCAAAACAGTGAAAAATCGCTAATCGGCGACACGGGGGTCCATTCCCAATTATCGTTACTTCAGCAGTAACGAGGTTGTTCCTCGTTCCTGCGGCATCACACATCGCTGCGTGTGACGCCGCAGGAGCGAGGAAGCTCTCCCTACCTGCCTCCCGGCCGCTATGCGGAAGGAAGGAGGTGGGAGGGATGTTACGTCCCGCTCATCTCCGCCCCTCCGCTGCGATTGGGCGGCGGTTCAGTGACGTTTCAGTGACGTCGCTGTGACGCCGCACGGACCGCCCCCTTAGAAAGGAGGCGGTTCGCCGGTCACAGCGACGTCGCCGGACAGGTAAGTATGTGTGACGGCTCTGGGCGATGTTGTGCGGCACGGGCAGCGATATGCCCGTGTCGCGCAACAGATGGGGGCGGGTACGCACACTAGCGATATCGGGACCGATATCGCAGTGTGTAAAGTAGCCTTAAGGCTACGTGCGCACGTTGCAGATTTTGTCCCGAAATGTTCTGCATCAAATCTGCACCTTCTGGGAGAAAAATGCACCAAAGAACGTATGTGTTTTTGGAGTGTTTTTGTGCCATGCCTTTTTCTTAATGATGTCAGTGGGTGGAAGGGCTAAAAACAGCAGGAAAAAATGCACCAACAAGTGACATGCTGTAGATTATTTTCTGCACCAAATCTGCAAGTAAAAAAATAAGCAACATGTGCACAGCACTTCAGAATGCTCATGAACTTTGCTCGCATAGCTGTAATGATGATAGACATGCAGACTTGGACCACAATCTGCATCAAAAACCGCACTGTGCACACACAGCATTACTGTCCCTTTTCACTGTCTGCTGCAGGGCAGAACAAAGCTTTCTCACATGGCAATGTGAAATATTATGCAGGCAAACCTTAACTCAATCTTAACCTATGTTCAGCAAACCCACAATAAAGTAATGCAGAAACAAAAAAGTGATGTGTTGAATGACATTCCCAGGACCTTGGGGTACTCGGTCCCGGGCCTTGAATACTCTGGGACGTATCACAGGTGGCCGATGCGAGGTTCCGTGACCCTGGGGGTTTGTTAAAAAAGGGAGTTAATAAAAAGGGAAATAAAATAAAATGCTTTTCATGACGCCACTTGCGGTATGCGGCTATGTGGGGAAAGCCTCCGCTGCAGAGTCTCACACTACTGGGGCTGGTGGTATTGTGCAGCTTAGATGTTATGGCTCTCTGCAAGTAGAGCTAGGCCCCAGGGGAGGATGATGGTGATTTTAGTAAGGTGATGCAGAGGTGTAGGAAGAATTCAGACAACAAAGGGGCTGCGGTTTAACTTGTGCTTTAGTCACTGGTTTGGAGTAGCTGCAACCTGGCTGGTGCTGGTCTCTACCAATCTGGGTCTCAGGTGATCCGGTATTCCCTTGGTCCCAGTGCCGGTGTAGTGACCTGGTGAGCTTTACTTTCTTGCACCCGTCTGTAGTTGGTGCTTCACCATGGCCTGGAGCATTTTGGGGTCCCCTCCTGTTGTCACAGTCTTGGCCCTCTTTGCTGCTGTGCCCCAGACACTAACGTTGGTGAGGAACCGTGATGATGCCCTCACTGGGCAGATTTATCAGGTGAGCTTGAAACGTCTTCCTGAACTAGGGCTCTGCACCCCGTCGGTGCTCGTTCCAGTGAGTACTCATGCCGTGCTCTCCCTGGCAATCGTACACCTTTAGTCCAATCAGTCACTTTTCACTCACTGTCAGAGCATTGACTTTTGACTGACCATTCACAGACTGTCTTACTGACTGAACGTCTTCCGACTGACTGTCTAACAAGATGTCTGTCTCTCGTCAACTCACTGACTAGCCCCTCCTCCTCCCAGGTGCCTGACTAGCAGATTGGATGAGGCCCGACCAATAGGTGGCCATCCATTAGACCCATCTCTAGACTGTTACGCAGTTTGGGGAAAAGGGCGTGGATGTGTGTGTTTGAATTTTATTTACCGGCACTGGTCTTCCAGGAATCCGGGGTTAGATGCAGTACCCTATGGCACCTGATGCCTCAGGGGCGCCACATTGAACACATAAAATAGGTTGTGTTATTATTTGTTAAGAAATATAACCTTCAATATAAAATAATGGCGCTCTTTTTTTCAAGTGGCTTTTGTTGCACTATTGGGACTGCCGAGCAATTTGATCCACCTTCCCAATTAATTAAGTTCTAGTTGTCAATCAAGAAAAAAAGAAGAACGTCGAAAAAAGCAAAATAATTAAGTAGGAAGGTACACTGAAATATATGGCCTTGCCAAGGGTGTAATGCCAGAGTTCCTTCGTTATCCTGCCTCTCCTCTGCAGCAGGGATGCCAACATACTGCTACGGCTGGACTGCGTACCTCCTTCCCTCTTCATGGCCGTCCAAGTGCTCCCCTGCTGCCTCCTTCTCCCGAGGCCTGTGCATGCCACACAGGTCCCCCCAAGAGTTTGCTTAGGGTATGTGTGCTCCTTACCTCTTAAAATTTTAGTGCACCATTACTCAGTAGTGCCTCTCAGCCTATGGCTGAGAGGCACTAGGTATTTAAGGCATCCTCCCCTAAGGAGAGGTGCCTGCACAACATCGTTAGTCAGTTACTCACCTGCTAGCTAGTTGTCGAGTCCCATTTTTCTGTGTCTGTTACCTGTACCTATGCCTGCCTTTCCATACCTATCTGTACCTGCCATACCCTCTGAGCCTGCTGGACTCAGCTGTCTAGTCTGCATAAACCATCCTGCCTGTATCTGCCTGCACTAGAGATGCACTAGAGATTTTACCTGTTCCTACCTGAACCTGTCCCTGCTCTGCAGGTCAGCTGCCACAGTTCCAGACACTGCCCTGGAAGTGGTACCTGGCCAAGCCAATCCTCAACATCTGAGGCTCTGGCTTATAAACGGTAGGCACTTAGTTAAGTCCCTCCTATGTCAGGGTAAGTGAAGGTTCCCCCTGTTGTCCAGTGGGTCCACTACAGCTCTCCGCAACCTATGCGAGCGTAACAGTTTGTGCACGCCATGGACTCCCTTGATTCCAGCACACTCATGTGTCCAGTGTTGTACCAGAAGATGTCGCATATGCGAGACCAGCAGGATCAGATTCTATCATTTCTGTGATCCGTAAACACCCATTTGAATGACCTTGGTCCAGTTTACGCATCTGCATCTGACCCGCATGAGGTCCAATACCAAGAGCATCCATGCCTGGATTGTGTGACGCCCTGGACTAGCCAGGTAGTCACAAACATACCAACATACACACCCCCACCCTAGGCAGTTACAACAGTCAGACAAAAATCCTTGTTGCCTCCCTCCAGGGCCTGATGTCCACACCAGGTGGGGCGGAGCCAGGTGGTTGGCCCCACCCACCGAGGAGTTCACAGGCCTGGAGGTGGGAAAAGTGTCAGTTCAGTTGTGGAGGTGAAAGTGAGAGGAGTGAACACTTGAGGTTCCTGGGTAGGAGCCCAGGCACTGACAGCAAGGTTGGCAGATGGTGGTGGCCGTCTGCAGGAGTTGGTGGTACTCCGCAGAGCCGTAAGAACCGAGGTCGGGCATCAGCCCGCCGGTACCGGACCGGGGAACGGAGTGAAGCTAAGCACACAGGCAGGGCCATCGGACCCTGACCAGGCTTGGAGCCGTCGTCAATAGTCAAATCCGAATGTGACAGGAACCCCAGGGGTTCCCTAACAACCAAGTCCCGATTGAAGGCAACCGCTCACACCGTGAGGATATACAGCCACCGCCACAGACTAGAGATCCAAGGGCCAGCGCCTGCGGGCAAAACGGGCTCCTACGGCACCTATACGCTGGGGAGCGGACTACCGGTGGGCAACCACAGGAGTCAGAACATTGTAAAAGGGGCAGAGAAAGACAGCCACCATCCACCGTCCGGGGAGAGCACAACATCAACACTGCAGTCGGCTGCGGGACCCATCCATCCGGCCATTTTGGTTTACCAGAGACTTTGTCAGTGATTGTCTGAGTGAGTACACCAGTGCCGTCCGGCACCGCGCCGCGCAGTCTCTGCACCCCAGCCAGCCAGCCTACCCACGGAGGGGATAACATCCCAGCTGCACCCTACCATCCCTCCCGGGATCCCCGTTACCAGCAGCAGTGGTGCCATCATCACCACGTCCCGTGGGTGGTGTCACGAACAATCTCCCTAACCAAAACCACCCCTTTTCACTCACGGGCGAGGAGCGCTGCTCGAGTCCCCGGGTCTGGCCCACCGCTCGAGCCACCGAGCAGCAGCAGCAAAAGCCCCGGACCCGAGCTTGGTGAGCGCATCCCCTCAGCCCGCGACAACTTGGCGTCACGAACAGGATTGGACCGATCTACCTACTGGTAGAAGTGCGCCTTGTAGTTCCCGTTGGCGGCGTCCGGCCGAAAAATTTTAAGCGCCGCCATCTTTGGCGCAAAGATTTCCCGCTCGAGCGTCTTCCCCGAGCAGGGAAGGCGCGAAAAGCGAAGCCCCGCCCTCAAAGAGGAAGTGTAATACTATTGTATGTTCTGAGGATTTCGATAGCGTTAGGGCAATGACAACCAGAGACGAGTTTTTGGTACAAGATGTTTATAATATGTAACCACGGTAGGTACTGAACGGAACAAACACAGCAGAACAAACACACGAAATACTTCCCCGAAACGGAGCGAAGGGAATTCCCGGGGCCACGCACCGGACTCCCCCAGGGAGACCACCAGAGCGAACCCCTATACAGGGACTGTCCGGCAATCACCCCGGAAGGCCTAAATGCGCAGCAGCCGGGACACATGGGGCAAGTGGTAAAGTCCAGGAGTGTCCGTACGGGATGATAGTCCAGAGTGGTTACAAACCGGAAGGAACCGGGCAGAAGTGCTGAACACAGACGGCAGACGGAGTCCAGGCACAGCTTGAAGAAACCGGGTATGGTCCAGAGTCGGTCGGTATTCTTTCAGGAGGATCCAAAGGCAATCAGGAATTAGAAGCAGCAAGGCAGGAGCACACAGCAAGCAGTATACTCAGGCACTGGACTAGGCTTAGAGGCGGCCTTTTAAGCAGCTGGACAGGAAGTAGGGCAACAGAACAGTAAACTCCATGTTAACCGAGGGCAAGCTTTTGTCAAAAGAGAACTGGAAAACCCGGAAACCTGACATTACTCCCCCCCCCAGAAACGGCCTCAGGACGGATCAGGGCCCCTAATGCATAGTCGGAAGCGTCGACTTCCACGATAAAGGGAAGTGCGGGATTCGGATGTACTAATATTGGCGCTGAGGTAAAACAAACCTTGAGACGATGGAAAGCTTCCTGGGCCTGGGTGGACCACACAAACTTCTGTCCTTTCTTGGTTAACAGAGTGATGGGACGAACGATCTCTGAAAAGTTACGGATAAAGCGTCGGTAAAAGTTGGCAAAACCGACAAAGCGTTGTACCTCTTTGATGTTTCCCGGTTCCGGCCAGTCTAGAATTGCTTGTATCTTGCCAGACTCCATGTTCAGTCCCTGAGGAGAGATGACATAACCTAAGAATTGTATTTGTGAGCAATGGAATTCGCATTTCTCCTGCTTAATGTACAGGTGGTTTTCCCTCAGCCGGGTAAGTACGGTCTTGACGTGCTCCTGGTGTTCCTGTAGGGAATCAGAAAAGATTAGGATATCGTCCAGATAAATCACCATGAATTGGTCCATTATATCCCTAAAAATATCGTTAACTAGATGTTGGAAAGCCGCGGGAGCGTTACAAAGTCCAAAAGGCATCACTAGGTACTCAAAATGTCCATACCGACATCGGAACGCGGTCTTCCACTCGTCTCCGGGACGTATGCGAAGTAGATTATATGCCCCACGGAGATCCAATTTAGTGAATATTTTTGCCTCTTAGACCCTCTCCAAGAGCTCAGGAATCAACGGTAACGGATACCGGTTCCGGATGGTTATTTTATTCAGTTCCCGGTAGTCAATACAGGGTCTCAGAGTCCCCTCTTTCTTTTTCACGAAAAAGATGGGTGCCCCTGCTGGTGAGGTAGACGGGCGAATAAATCCCTTGGCTAGACTTTCATCAATGTACTCTTTTAGTGCTTCTAGCTCAGGTGCCGCCAACGGGTAGACATGACCAAACGGGATCTCCGCCCCTGGGAGTAAGTCTATGGGGCAATCATACGGTCTATGCGGGGGAAGCTGATCGGCTTTTCTTTTGTCGCATATATCAGCGAAGTCATGATAAACCGGGGGTAAAACAGGTACCTGTACAGTGCCCTCCGCATTCGGTGTTACTGGAACCGGAACAGTTGGACTAATGGTCGGACCACTCTGCGGTGGAAAGGATATTTCCTTAGTCTCCCAATCGATGACAGGATTTGTAGACCGTAGCCACGGAATACCTAAAATAATCGGAAAATGAGGAGAAGAAATTACCATGAAAACAAGGGTCTCCTGCTGACCTGGCTTCATCACGCATTCTAGCGGTACTGTTTCCCGATCAACTGGTCCAGAGATTAACGGAGATCCGTCTACCGTCTCCATGGTAACCGGTGAGGATCTTTGCTGAGTCCGAATACCGTGTTTCCTGGCAAAAGAAGAGTCCATGAAATTTCCCCCTGCCCCAGAGTCTATCATTGCAGAGGTAGGTATTAGCTGTCCCTCCCACCGGATCTGAATGGGAAGCGAGCAATGGGTATATTTCCCTTCTGAGTCCTTCGGTGAGGTTGACATTACAGTCAAGGGAAATACCGCATCCAAGTGTCCACTTGCCTCAGAGATATCGGACTCTGCGTCCGTGTTGTCACACTCTGCCATGGCTGCCAATACCTTATTTGGGCGATTTGGACGTTTCGGGCAGTCGATCAAGAAATGGTCCGATTGACCGCAATAGAAACACAAACGCTCACGGAGCCGGTGTTCACGACGTTCGTTGGTCTCTCGCTTTTGCAGAGAGTCCACTTGCATAGGAACGTCCTCGGCCTCCCGTGGCGTCCTGAGAGCGGGTTCTCTGGAAGGAAACGCAAAGTTGTTTACACGGTTTACAGCTGCCCATTTTTCCTGTCTACGTTCCGTCAAGCGGGTATCAATACGGACACAGTGCTGGAGAAACAGTTCAAAATCCCCTGGAGATTCGGAACGAGCTAACTCGTCCTTGATGGTACCGGACAAACCTTTTCTGAAAACAGACAATAATGCATTGTTTCCCCAGTCGGTGTCTACCACTAACCTCTTGAACTCAGTGGCGTATTCAACGACAGAACGCTTTCCCTGACGTAAGGAAAGGAGAGCCGATTCAGCGGTAGCACGGCGATTCGGATCATCAAACATTTGCGCCATTGCGGTCAGAAAGTCATCCAGGTGATTTAAACGAATGTCCCGATTCTCTATCATAGGATTAGCCCAAGCCAGTGCTCGTGAGGTTAATAACATGATTATACATAACACTTTTGACCGGTCAGAACGGTAATAATCAGCATGTACATCAAAAAACAGTATACATTGGTTAACAAATCCACGAAACTGACTACGATCACCATTGAAACGGAATGGGGGTAACCTAGGCATACCGGCAGCTGATACAGACGTAGTGGGGACGGCTTCCTGAGCCTCCACTCTGACTCGCAAATCCTGAATAGCCGGACCCAGTACCTGGTGATCATGGCCCAGCTGTGCCTCCACATCTCTAAGTTTAGTTTGTACCGCCTCCATCTCCTGCTGTAAGGAGTTAATCATGGAAAAGAGCTGATCTACTCGTGTCTCAGTCATTGCCCCAGCGAAATCCTCTTATGGCCTGAGTATAATGTAATACTATTGTATGTTCTGAGGATTTCGATAGCGTTAGGGCAATGACAACCAGAGACGAGTTTTTGGTACAAGATGTTTATAATATGTAACCACGGTAGGTACTGAACGGAACAAACACAGCAGAACAAACACACGAAATACTTTCCCGAAACGGAGCGAAGGGAATTCCCGGGGCCACGCACCGGACTCCCCCAGGGAGACCACCAGAGCGAACCCCTATACAGGGACTGTCCGGCAATCACCCCGGAAGGCCTAAATGCGCAGCAGCCGGGACACAAGGGGCAAGTGGTAAAGTCCAGGAGTGTCCGTACGGGATGATAGTCCAGAGTGGTTACAAACCGGAAGGAACCGGGCAGAAGTGCTGAACACAGACGGCAGACGGAGTCCAGGCACAGCTTGAAGAAACCAGGTATGGTCCAGAGTCGGTCGGTATTCTTTCAGGAGGATCCAAAGGCAATCAGGAATTAGAAGCAGCAAGGCAGGAGCACACAGCAAGCAGTATACTCAGGCACTGGACTAGGCTTAGAGGCGGCCTTTTAAGCAGCTGGACAGGAAGTAGGGCAACAGAACAGTAAACTCCATGTTAACCGAGGGCAAGCTTTTGTCAAAAGAGAACTGGAAAACCCGGAAACCTGACAGGAAGTGTTAGAAAGAACCAAGGGGGGGCGGGTGAAAGCCTGCCTAATGTAGCCGAGGGCATAAAAAGCGGGGACGCCAGGACTCTGCAACATATCCGGTTCCTGGAAGTCTGCCAGCAAGCATGTCCGTCCTGTCCGGTGATGCCGAAATTCCCGAGCCCACGCCAGGAACAGCGGCGTGGGTGGAAGCCCGGACCGCACAAATGTGCTGCCGCCTTCAAACCCAGGTCCAGTTCTTGATGGAGCGCTGGGTGGCCGAGATGGAGGAAGTGGCGGCGGCCGTGCGGAGACGCGAGGTGGAGGCAGTGTTGGAGGAGCGGGTAAGCGACCCACGCCCCTGTGTCCAAGAAGGACCGACCGTTGCGGCTGAGGGGCCTGGCCTGCGTCCGCTCACCCTCCTGCCTCCCCCACCATCCGTACCGGTTGCTGTTGCCCCTCCGCTCGGTCTGCTACCCCCAACATCGGTAGCGGAATCTAACCCGTCCGCCTAGGAGGACCGGCCTTGGAGCGTTGTCCAGGAACGGCCCGAATCCCTCCCGCTGCCATGGAAGATTCCGCGGGAGGTGCCCGTCCGTGACAAGAAGCCGTCGGCCCCGGAAGTGGCCGCACCCGAGACCGTCCTGGCCCCAGCAGTCTGCCCGGCCGTGGAGGAACCGGCCGCTGCGGGCCCGAAGGCCCAACCGGTGAGGCCAGCTGTCCCTGAGTCCCACGCCTCGGCTGAGGCTGCGCCGGGCCGACACTGCAAAGCAGCAGTTCAGGCCACGTCACCGCAGGACCCCCACAAGAGAGTACCGGTTGTGGCCGGTGTGGGCGCGGTCCAGAGGGGCCCGACCCGAGCGCAGGGGTATGCCAGCGCCCCTTACTGGGACAGGGAGCCAAACCAGTTGGGCCGAGAAATCGCCGCCAGGGAGCAGCAGAGGGCCCAAGTGATGGCGCAAGTGATCAAGGAGAAGGACGCTATTCGCAATGCCACCTTTCGGGTGTGGGGCCCGGTGTATGAAGGCCAAGTCAGGAAGTTTGACCCGCAAAGGGGGTTCGGCTTTATTTATGAACCGGGCCTGGAGGCCGAAGTGTTTGTGGCTCGCCGCGACGTCAACTTGCACCTCCCAACGGGCCACCCAGGTCGAGATCTGTTGCCGGGCGACCTGGTTACTTACACCCGACACTGCGGGGAGAGGGGCTGGTTCGCCCTGGATGTTAAACAAAGGGAAAGCCGCGGTGTGCAGATGCGGCCCCAGCCCCCTCCTCCACCGTCCTGTCCGGATATTGAGCTGTAAGAGGTCCTTGATGAGTGCGACCTCAAGTAGTGGCAGCGGTCCTCCGTTGCAATCAAGTTGTCCCCGTTGGGACCCTCAGCACCGTGTTCTAGTTGTGAATGAATGAGTGATTACAAATCAACCGAGTTTTCATCTGATTATCTACAGTGATTACCCCGGCTGTTGCCGGCAAGTTGTCCCCGGAGGGACCATATAAGTTTTACCGTCCGCATGAGGAACTGCTCATGGACATGGCCGAGAACTAGCAGGCCACCCATGAACTTGTGGGTTTGTAAATAGTTTATTGGGCCGTTTTCCGTCCGTGCCGCCTCCGGAGAGGCAGATTGGAGGAAGGGCCCGCAACAGAGCAGGCTGGGGCCCAGCCACCACCTGGACCGGTGGCCATCCTCCCGGGGTCAGGGGTCCCCCTGGACGTGGGGTCCCCTGAAGTGACAGCCGGGTGTGAGACACCGTACCCGTTCCCGCTCGGGTAACCTGGACCTGTACTGGGGTAAAGGGGTGCTGCCTGTTTCTTAGGGGCAGCACCAAGGTTTAGGTTATTTGGGTGGGAGAGCGGATGACCACGAACCTGTCCGTTTAATAAAAATGTTCAATATTTGAAACGTTAAAGCACTGCACCTCCTGTAAGGGAAGATTTCTAAATATGCGTATGTTGAATGTTTAAATGTTGTTTATCTCTTGCAGTTTGAAAAATAAAACCGGTGATGGACGGGCAGCCCGCGGACGGTCTGCGTTTTACCAAGGGGGAATGTGACGCCCTGGACTAGCCAGGTAGTCACAAACATACCAACATACACACCCCCACCCTAGGCAGTTACAACAGTCAGACAAAAATCCTTGTTGCCTCCCTCCAGGGCCTGATGTCCACACCAGGTGGTTGGCCACACCCACCGAGGAGTTCACAGGCCTGGAGGCGGGAAAAGTGTCAGTTCAGTTGTGGAGGTGAAAGTGAGAGGAGTAAACACTTGAGGTGTCTGGGTAGGAGCCCAGGCACTGACAGCAAGGTTGGCAGATGGTGGTGGCCGTCTGCAGGAGTTGGTGGAACTCCGCAGAGCCGTAAGGACCGAGGTCGGGCATCTGCCCGCTGGTACCGGACCGGGGAATGGAGTGAAGCTAAGCACACAGGCAGGGCCGTCGGACCCCGACCAGGCTTGGAGCCGCCGTCAATAGTCAAATCCGAATGTGACAGGAACCCCCGGGGTTCCCTAACAACCAAGTCCCGATTGAAGGCAACCGCTCACACCGTGAGGATATACAGCCACCGCCACAGACTAGAGATCCAAGGGCCAGCGCCTGCGGGCAAAATGGGCTCCTACGGCACCTATACGCCGGGGAGCGGACTACCGGTGGGCAACCACAGGAGTCAGAACATTCTAAAAGGTGCAGGGAAAGACAGACACCATCAGCCGTCCGGGGAGAGCACAACATCAACACTGCAGCCGGCTGCGGGACCCGTCCATCCGGCCGTTTTGGTTTACCAGAGACTTTGTCAGTTATTGTCTGAGTGAGTACACCCGTGCCGTCCGGCATCGCGCCGCACAGTCCCTGCACCCCAGCCATCCAGCCTCCCCGTTACACCACCGGGCCCCGGGATCACCAAACCCCCTACCCACGGAGGGGACAAAATCCCAGCTGCACCCTACCATCTCTCCCGGGATCCCCGTTACCAGCAGCGGTGTTGCCATCATCACCACGTCCCGTGGGTGGCGTCACGAACAATCTCCCTAACCAAAACCACCCCTTTTCACTCACGGGTGAGGAGCGCTGCTGGAGTCCCCGGGTCCGGCCCACCGCTCGAGCCACCGAGGAGCAGCAGCAGAAGCCCCGGACCCGAGCGTGGCGAGCGCGTCCCCTCCGCCCGCGACAACTGTCTGCTGCACCACATTTCGACGGTGACTTTAAATAATGCAGAGGGTTCATTAACTAGTGCACCCTGCACTTTGACTGTTGGACCACCAGTTTTCTTCTAACCGAGCAAAGATGGCATTCCTAATGTCCCACCTGAGTTGGAAGGCTTTCGCTTGGGTGAACCCACTGTGGCAGAGAAGAGACCTGGTCACCTCTGGCCTCTTAGACTTTCTGGAGGCCTTCTCGATAGTCAGCTGTCACAGTCGCAGACAGTGCCTTGGGAGTGACACCTAGTGTCTACCAGCAGCTAAGCCCACCCTCACCATCTGAAGCTCTGGCGTATACCTAGTAGGCACTTAGTTAATCCCCTCCCATGTCAGGGTAAGTTCAGGTTCCCCCTGTGTTCCAGTGGGTCAACTCTAGCTCGCTGCAACCTCAACAAGCAAAACAAAGGGTATACCAAGTACTTCATTACCATATATGAATAAATGAAATAAATAAATGAATTATTAATAAAGAAATTCGGACACTGAAAGTAAGGTTTGTATTTGGGTCTGTCTCTTACAAACCATAGTTTGCATAGTCACTTTGTACTGATAAATTCCAATTAAAGGCATCCAATCACCTGATTTATGCTGCTCGTTCCACATGCAGCATGAATCAGAGCCTGGCTGCATATTTGCCCTTTAAAGATCTTGGAACAATAGCCAAAGAAAGGTCCTCCTCCAGCCCCCTGCCCACTTTTCACTACACTGATAGATGTTATTGACAGATCTCCACGCTATGGGAAGGAACTGTCAATCACACCTGCAGCATCCCTTGACCAAATGTGTTACTGATCTCCTAGTCTCCTCTTCAGCTCTTCAGTTCTGGTTCCTGGATAAATATTTACAGTATATTTTCTCTGAAACGCCTGCCTATTTCAGGGAAAACTATACCTTGCTGCAATCTTTCAACCAGTCGTTCATGCTACCCATAGTTTGTTGCACCAACCACTTTGGCCAGACAAAGGTTGCACCCTCATTAATATATGTAATAAAACAGGTTGTTGGGTTTTTTTTTACATAAAATAAGTAAAATCTGTTCAACAAGTATGATTTTTAGGGGATGTGTTCGCTATATGAATATATAAATGATATAATTTTAGTGTTGGGGTAACAGGCTTCGTTTAAGTGCTGTTTTACAGCTTAGGAGCATGGACGACAAAGGCAATACAATGGACTAGTTACACACCATCAAACAACAAATATCATGCTGGATGGATCTCTGCTAACTTAAGGCCCATTTACACACAACGATATCGCTGACGAGATTTCGTCGGGGTCACGGTGTTGCTGACGCACATCCGGCCTTGTTAGCGATGTCGTTGTGTGTGACACTTTTTTGCGATCAGTAACGATCGCAAAAAGGTGTCAAATTGTTCGTCGTGTACACGTCGTTCATTTTTAAAAAATTGTTCCTCGTTTGGAACGCAGGTTGTTTGTCGTTCCTGCGGCAGCACACATCACTATGTGTGACACCGCAGGAAGGAGGAACAACATCGTACCTGCAGCCGCCGGCAATGAGGAAGGAAGGAGGTGGGCGAGATGTTCCAGCCGCTCATCTCCGCCCCTCCTCTTCTATTGGGTGGCCGCTTAGTGACGCCGCTGTGACGCTGAACAAACCTCCCTCTTAAAGGAGAGATTGTTCGGCGGCCACTGTGACGTTGGTGAACAGGTAATTGCGTGTGATGCTGCCGTAGCTATATTGTTCACAACGGCAGTGATCACCCCGTGACGCGTCACCGACGTGGCGGGTGCTAACTCTCGAGACATTGCTAGCGATGTCGCAGCGTGTAAAGCCCGCTTTACACTTGCCATTAGTTATTTCCTCCCTGCTTTAGTTTTCCTCCTTACCTCTTGTTGTCTGATTACTCTGTGTGAACATGCTGTGTGATAGAGTTTTGGTTTTCCCTGTTTGTCTTTCACTGTTGGTGTTTACACACTATCTCCTATCCCAGCCCCCCTCCTTGTGTAGAAAAGGGGGGGTACAAGATCAAGGCTGGTCAGGAGCATGGGTAGGAAGATGGCCTAGACATCATCACCTTCAGAAGTATCTCTGGGATCAGGGACAGCTATGTCCCCCCTAGTCTGAGGGCCAGTTTAGGAGGCCCGATCACCTGTTATCTCCTGCCACCCCTTGACACACAGCTTCTAAGCTTTGCAAAAACAAAACTATCTGCTCAAGCACCTCCTGAATTGCAATGCTGCAACTCAGTTGAGTTCAACAGTGAAACATTGGCACAATCAGCACATAGCAGTGACTGACTATATGATGCAAAAACCAAACTGAAGCATTGGTTTCTTCAAAAGCAGCTCTTGGCATCTGTTAAGGGATGAGTGTTTCCTCCTGATGCCCTTTAGTAGGCTACTAAATTTGTCAGCAGGGACAGCTGAGGCATAAATATTGTCACCCCCCTCATATTCATATTGGGGAAAAAAAAGACTGAAAAGGATGCAACAAGGTATGGAAGAAAAAAAGCAACTTCAATATGATCACTGCCACTTAAGGCTGATGGTGACCCTAAAGGACAATGTGACATGCAGCCAGATGTGGAGCAGCATATGTAGCTGGTGGATGTGGAAGCTATCCCAGGCAGAAATGCTGCAGAAAAGCTCACCAAAAAATCATCATGAGAATGTAGCCTAATAGTTACATTACAGCACAGTAAATCAACTGAGAATACAGACAATAGATGGCAAATATATATAGTCATGGCCAAAAGTGTTGGCACCCTTGAAATTGCTCTGGAAAATGAAGTGTACCTCCCACAAAAGTGATTCAATTATATAAGGTGAGGGAAATTAAGGGGAGTAGTATGTTGACTAAAATATAACTTTTATTAATATATTACAATTGTTATGAAATAAATTTCAACTGTTACTCCCTAATAAAGTTGTAGGATATAAATAAAATCACAAGTAATAGAATAAAAAATCTCAGGATAATAGGACAGAAGATTTGACAATAATATCTGTCTATGTTAATTACAATGTTCTTTATAAATAAATTGGTTTAAAGATTGTAGTGAAAGTTCAGCAAGTTGTTCTATTACATCCATAGTTAAGTTTTATTTAATTAGCAAGTAAACATTATTACCAAAGCTGACATTAGAAATCATGTCAGCGAATAATTATTTTCAAAGTCCACAATGGGCTTGTATTGAAAGTAGGAAGTTGCCATATTTATTGCTCATGTTACTATCTGCCTATTGTTTTTTATATCAATGTAAGTCAAAGTCCTGCTAGTAAATAAAGAAAGATGTGATTAATAAAGGGAACCTGTCACCAGGCTTTTCCCTTATAAGCTGCGGCCACCACCAGTGAGCCCTTATATTGAGCATTCCAGAATACTGTACAGTACTGGAGCAGTTGGATCCCTTGGGCTTCTCTCCAGTCCGGTGTCTCCTCGCTTCAATTCATCGCTGTCCTCCTTCTCAACTTCGGTTAGATGACGCGTCATATGTTATTTACGAAGCTGGGAAGGAGGATGGCGACTACACAGGATAGAGGAGGCACCGGATCGGAGAGCAGTGATGCCCATCGGACCCGACTGCCCCCTAGGGGAGTAAATAAAGGTGTTTTTTACCTTCTACAGAGCAACCTGGGCTCTTACTGTATATACAGTATTCTAGTATCTAGAATGCTGTATATAAGGGCTCACTGGTGGTGGCTGCACTTTATAAGGGAAAATCCTGATGACAGGTTCCCTTTCAACATCAATTGTCAGTTTCAGACTGTTATTTAGTTGTGGATCCCTGTGTTATTACTAAGTCGATTTTAGTTTTAGATCATAATAAGAGCTTTAAAACTTCAGTATTTATAAATTAAAGATTCTAGTACTGATGGCAAGCACTGAGCTAAATGGCACTGAGCTAAATGGCACAAGGCAGTGCAGAATGATATTTTATTGCAGTGTGAGTGTAGTGCCACATGGGGCAGGTGGTTAACTTACTCGTTGCCGGGCAGTCGTGGGTCGTGTAAGGCAATGTCACAGGTGGCCTTGCCCGGTTCCATTGCCCCAAGGCGTACAGCAAATGAAGGGAATGCAGGGTGATTGGGAGAGTTTGTCGTGACGCCACCTATGGTATGCGGCCAGGGAGTAGCTGCTGCTGCAGAATTCCTCACCAGGGCAGGTGTTATGGCTGCCGGGATGGTGTTGCTCCCCACAGGCGGAGCGGGCCCCAGGTGGATGACAAGGGCAGTACTCCACGGGAGCGCTGACGCTCAGGGCGCCACCAAAGACAGGGACGACACAGGGGGCTGAGGTTCAAAGTTCTCTTTACTCACAGTTCGTAAGATGCCCGGGAGGTGCTCTCCATCGCGATGGGCCTCAGCCGATCCAGGGTAAATCAGAAGCAATCACAGGTGTCTGTGGAGTGTGAGACTTCCCTTCCTTGCGCTTGGTTGTGGATCCCTGTGGCTTGAAGTGTCTTGAGGACCCCAGTGTCTCTGTTAAGTATCCTGTCCTGTATGCAGGTGGTGCGGTTCCTCACCGTGGGGCCTGGCTGCAATCCCAACCCTGGATCCTATGTGTCACTGTGCTCTGGGAATATGGGTGGTGGGCGATGGGACTTGAAATCCTCATCCCCTGCAGATTCTGGCAGACAACATAGAGAATAATCTGCCTTAGGGCTTCTGCACCCTGTCAGCACTGGCACTGTGGGAACGGTTAGGCTCGACCTCCAGCTACCATGTTCTCCTCTGTCTCACCATCTCCACCGGTTGCCTCTTGCCCTCTTCCAGTCTGCCCGGAGAAGCTCTCAAGTAGAGATGAGCAATGTTCGAGGTTCGCCAATTTCATGTTCGAGTGATTTTGGGGGGTGTTCAAGTCGTTCGACGAACTCGAACGATTTTCTAAAAGTTCGGCAGTTCGAGTTACGTTCGAGAACGGTTCGAGCACCAAAAGCGTGGCTTTTTACAGTAAGTATGTGCGCACCTTTCGTATCTGCATGCGTCCTGCGTCCCCAGCACAATCCCTCTCTCTTTCCTACTCACTGATAATGGGCGTCTTGCTGCACAGCTGTCACAAATCTCCAGCGGCATTTCCTCTTTTGAAAATGGCTGCTGCTTCATTATTCAATTAGTTATTCTGTGCTTTCCTCGCCCACCGGCGCCCATGATTGGTTGCAGTCAGGCACGCCCTCACTATGAGTGACAGCTGTCTCACTGCAACCAATCACAGCCGCCGGCGGGCGGGTCTATATCGTGCAGTAAAATAAATAAATAAGTAATAAAAAAAAAAATGCGTTTCCCCCCAATTTTGATACCAGCCAGGATAAAGCCACATGGCTGGAGGCTTGTATTGTCAGGATGAAGAGTACCACATTATTGGGAGCCCACCACCATAACAATATCAGCAGGCAGCCGGCCAGAATTGCCGCATCCATTAGATGTGGCAGTCCCGGGACTCTACCCAGCTCATCCCGAATTGCCCTGGTGCGGTGACAATCGGGGTAATAAGGAGTTAATCATGGCAGGCGTCTCCCCGAGATACCTTCCATGATTAAACTGTAAGTGAAAGTAAAGAAACACACACAGCGAAAAATCCTTTATTTGGAATAAAAGACAAAAAACACCCTCTTCCTTAAAATTTTTGTCCGGTGTGCTTAGTATTCCGCTTAGTATTCCGTCATATCTGTAGATTTCCATATTATGTCCTCCAATCTGCTCATTATATGGTATAAACTCTGGTTCAATCAGGAGCTCATCTTACAGTGTCCTGCTCCTTCAGTGTCCAGTCTCTCTCTTTCTCTTTTTCCCTCTCTCTCTCTCTTTCTTTCTCTCTACCTCTCTCTTTCTCTCTCTCTCTTTTTCTCTTTTTCTCTCTCCCTCTCCTCTCTCTCTTTTTCTCTTTCTTTTTCTCTCTCTCCTCTCTCTCTTCTCTCTCCTTCTCTCTCTTCTCTCTCTTCTCTCTCCTTCTCTCTTCTCTCTCTCCCTCTCTCTTCTCTTTTCTCTCTCTTTTCTTTCTCTCTATTTCTCTCTCTTTTCTCTCTCTTCTTTCTCTCTCTCTCTCAGACTTGGCGATGATCAGCTGATGTGGTCAGCTGACGAAATCAGCTGACACTATAAGTCGAGTGGTGAGGCCGGCTTTTTACCGCCCGGCCGGCTAAACTATCAGCTCATGCTGTCGGACAGGAGTCTACACAGAAGTGTGTAGTTGTTTTTTTTTTGCACTGATGCATCAGCTGATTGTATAAAAGCTGTTTATACAGGCCCTTGAACCTGACACATCATCTGATCGCTTTGCCTTCCAGCAAACCAATCAGATGAGATTGGATCTGGATTGGATGGCGCGGGACCCTTGACCCAGGATTACTGCGGAGGGGGGTTCTTTATTTCAATAAAGATGGAGCCACTAATTGTGTTGTGTTTTATTTCTAATAAAAATATTTTTCTGTGTGTTTTTTTTATCTGTACTAGAAATTCATGAAGGCCATGTCTAATATTGGCGTGACACCATGAATTTCGGGCTTAGGGCCAGTTGATAATATACAGCCAGCCCTAACCCCATTATTACCCAGCGAGCCACCCGTCCCCAGCTGCCTAGTTGTACCCGGCTGGACACAAAAATTGGGCGAAGCCCACGTCATTTTTTTTTTAATTATTTCATGAAATTCACGAAATAATTAAAAAAAAGGGCTTCCCTATATTTTTGGTTCCCAGCCGGGTACAAATAGGCAGCTGGGGGTTGGGGGCAGCCCGTAGCGGCCTGCTGTACCTGGCTAGCATACAAAATCATGGCGAAGCCCACGTAATTTTTTTGGGGGGCAAAAACCTTCTGCATACAGTCCTGGATGGAGTATACTGAGCCTTGTAGTTCTGAAGCTGCTGTCTGCTGTCTGTCTGTATGGAGGAGAGCAGACAGTAGCTGCAGAACTACAAGGCTCAGCATGCTCAATTCACTAGTGTATGCAGAAGAGCAGACAGCAGCTGCAGAACTACAAGGCTCAGCATACTCCATCCAGGACTGTATGCAGGAGTTTTTTGCCCCCCAAAAAAATGACGTGGGTTTCGCCATATTTTTGTATGCTAGCCAGGTACAGCAGGCAGGTACGGCTGCCCCCAGCTCCCAGCTGCTTATTTGTACCCGTCTGGGAACTAAAAAAATAGGGAAGCCCTTTTTTTAATTATTTCATGAATTTCATGAAATAATAAAAAAAAAATCGACGTAGGCTTCGCCCCATTTTTGTGTCCAGCCAGGTACAACTAGGAAGCTGGGGATTGTAATCCGCAGCACAGGTTGGCCCAAGCTTTCTGGGCGCCTCTGCTGCGAATTGCAGTCCTCAGCCGCCCCAGAAAATGACGCTTTCATAGAAGCGCCATCATCTGGTGTTGTATCCAACTCTTCCAACAGCCCTGAAGCTGGGTGGCTTGCTGGGTAATAATGAGTTAATGCTAGCTTTGTTTTACTAGCTAGTATTAAGCCAGAGATTCTTAATGTCAGGCAAGTTTGACCCGGCCATTAAGAATCTCCAATAAAGGGTTAAAAAAAGACACCATACAGAGAAAAAATACTTTAATAGAAATAAATACACAGACACATTAGAGACTCCATGTTTATTACTCCCTGTCAGCCCTCCACGATCCATGGTCTTCTGTCTTCTTTCTCCTTCAACCCATGCAGCTCTGCTACATCAGACAGCACTGCATGGGAGGAAGACGCCGCTGCTCCCCGTGCAGTCTAATCACTCAGGGAGTGAGCAGAAGCTGTGGGCTGTAAGCGGTGATGTCACCGCTGACAGGCAGGTTGCTATAGCAACGGTGATCTCCGTTATTCACCGACTGTGGCAATCAGTCCTTACATGTGGGCTGACTCTGTAAAGAGCGCACACATGCAGGAATGGGGAAGCTGACTATGTGCCAAAGCATTTCGCCGGTACACAGAGATGCTGGAACGATCACCGCGTACCAGAGAGATGCACTGACAGGACATAGCATGATGTCTAGCCATGTGACCAGTCTGTAGCCAATGAGATAATAGACACGTGACTGGTCACATGCTATTTTGACGTCACGATAGGTCCTATCATCAGTGCTGGTTACCGGGAGGATGCAGTGATTATCGGAAGGAAAAGCGGCGGGAGATAGAGTGCAGGACGCATCGCGGGGACATGTAAGTGTTATGGCAATGTTTATTAACTGTATGTGTACATGTACAGTTAGGTCCAGAAATATTTGGACAGTGACACAATTTTCGCGAGTTGGGCTCTGCATGCCACCACATTGGATTTGAAATGAAACCTCTACAACAGAATTCAAGTGCAGATTGTAACGTTTAATTTGAAGGTTTGAACAAAAATATCTGATAGAAATTGTAGGAATTGTACACATTTCTTTACAAACACTCCACATTTTAGGAGGTCAAAAGTAATTGGACAAATAAACCAAACCCAAACAAAATATTTTTATTTTCAATTATTTGTTGCGAATCCTTTGGAGGCAATCACTGCCTTAAGTCTGGAACCCATGGACATCACCAAACGCTGGGTTTCCTCCTTCTTAATGCTTTGCCAGGCCTTTACAGCCGCAGCCTTAAGGTCTTGCTTGTTTGTGGGTCTTTCCGTCTTAAGTCTGGATTTGAGCAAGTGAAATGCATGCTCAATTGGGTTAAGATCTGGTGATTGACTTGGCCATTGCAGAATGTTCCACTTTTTTGCACTCATGAACTCCTGGGTAGCTTTGGCTGTATGCTTGAGGTCATTGTCCATCTGTACTATGAAGCGCCGTCCGATCAACTTTGCGGCATTTGGCTGAATCTGGGCTGAAAGTATATCCTTGTACACTTCAGAATTCATCCGGCTACTCTTGTCTGCTGTTATGTCATCAATAAACACAAGTGACCCAGTGCCATTGAAAGCCATGCATGCCAATGCCTTCACGTTGCCTCCACCATGTTTTACAGAGGATGTGGTGTGCCTTGGATCATGTGCCGTTCCCTTTCTTCTCCAAACTTTTTTCTTCCCATCATTCTGGTACAGGTTGATCTTTGTCTCATCTGTCCATGGAATACTTTTCCAGAACTGAGCTGGCTTCATGAGGTGTTTTTCAGCAAATTTAACTCTGGCCTGTCTATTTTTGGAATTGATGAATGGTTTGCACCTAGATGTGAACCCTTTGTATTTACTTTCATGGAGTCTTCTCTTTACTGTTGACTTAGAGACAGATACACCTACTTCACTGAGAGTGTTCTGGACTTCAGTTGATGTTGTGAACGGGTTCTTCTTCACCAAAGAAAGTATGCGGCGATCATCCACCACTGTTGTCATCCGTGGACGCCCAGGCCTTTTTGAGTTCCCAAGCTCACCAGTCAATTCCTTTTTTCTCAGAATGTACCCGACTGTTGATTTTGCTACTCCAAGCATGTCTGCTATCTCTCTGATGGATTTTTTCTTTTTTTTCAGCCTCAGGATGTTCGCTTCACCTCAATTGAGAGTTCCTTAGACCGCATGTTGTCTGGTCACAGCAACATCTTCCAAATTCAAAACCACACACCTGTAATCAACCCCAGACCTTTTAACTACTTCATTGATTACAGGTTAACGAGGGAGACGCCTTCAGAGTTAATTGCAGCCCTTAGAGTTCCTTGTCCAATTACTTTTGGTCCCTTGAAAAAGAGGAGGCTATGCATTACAGAGCTATGATTTCTAAACCCTTTCTCCGATTTGGATGTGAAAACTCTCATATTGCAGCTGGGAGTGTGCACTTTCAGCCCATATTATATATATAATTGTATTTCTGAACATGTTTTTGTAAACAGCTAAAATAACAAAACTTGTGTCACTGTCCAAATATTTCTGGCCCTGACTGTATAATGTGTTTTTATGTGTTTGTGTTTGCCTCCCATTGTTTTCAATGGGGTTCGAGTGGTTCGTCGAACGGTTCATCAAACGTTCATCGGACGGAGCCTCCGTTCGACGAACCGAACTCGAATGCCAGGGGGGTGGGCTCATCTCTACTCTAAAGCACTCTCTCTTAGCGACCATGTTCTTTAGAGTCTCAGACTATTCTGACTAGAAAATAGTTGTTTGTTCCACTCCCTTAGTTCAGCCCTCACTCTTCGGATGACTCATAGTGGTTGTTGCTCTGGTAACTGGGAATTCCCCAGGCTATCTGGCTTCCTGATTTGTGAAACTGGCTGATTCACTAACTGGATGTTGTATAAGTGAAACAAACACCAGTGATTAACCTCCTCTTACCCGGAATGAATACTACATCTTAAAAGAGATGCAGTACCCTGTGGCCTCAGGGTCACCACATGAGCATACATTTTGTTTATTGTATCACTGAGACAAGAGCTTGGTTTGACAGATATTCAGGGGCAACATTCCATGTGATTGTGGAGACCAGGGCCGGCTCTAGGTTTTCATGGGCCCCGGGCAAAAAAATCTCAGTGGGCCCCATGCAAACGCAGACATGCACATACACAGATACGTACACATACAGGAAGGAATACATACATATTTGAAGACAAATTCACAAACATACATGTATATATATATATATATATATATATATATATATATATATATATATATAAATATATATAAATATATATATAATGTATACATATAGAGTATACACACCCACACGCAGTCCTGTACACTGACCTACATAGTCATACATCAAACATGCAAAGCCAAAAGGAAGAAGAAAAAAACAGCTCACCTGCAAGATGTGCATGGATAAGAAAAAAACCCAACAGAGAATATAAAACAAACAGGAAAAGGATCCAGCACTGAAAATTAACTCATTTTTTGCATATTAAAAATACAAACTGTCAACATGGAGGAGACAGACAAAAAACAGACCTGGATCTGGTTTACATGTTTTGAGGAACAACTGTACCGGGACGGGGCAGGCAGTGGTAGCCGTGTGTTCAGGGGTCAATAGGCCGCAGCGCAGCCAATTAACCTCATGCCTCCCCATCGCTACCCCCACTTGTAGGATAGGCTCTGCACAGTCCAGTCTGTAGTTCATAAAAACTAAATGACTGTGAGTAAAATGACTAATGGTAACACCTCCTCTGTGCTACTCCAACTGGGCCCGGATCTGCCATTCCCGTTCCCTCTTCTTCTTGATCACCGCCTTTTCCATTCAGGACTATTCTCCTCCACTAGTGGGGCCACACAGGCCACAGATTGGCAAGCCATGAAATCCTGGGCCTGTTCTGCCCAATTCTGGGCCTCCAGGGCCTGCAGCAATCGCTTCTCTTGTCGATCGCATGTTAGGGATTCCCGCGCCACCACGCTGACAGGGGCCGTCAGTTTCCCTTCCACGGGACCCACTGCTTCTTCAAGCCAGTCCTGAAGTCCGCCTGGGTGCCGCTCCATCTTCTGGTCCAGGAGCACTTCCCACACCCGGGGTCCACTCCCATGGGAGCGCTGGCCCAACCACCTGGCCTCCCACACAGCTTCAGGGCTAGGCATTTTCTCCATCTTCCTATGCATACTTGCACCTTCTCATTTCCGAGGTACAGGCCCTGTACCCGGCCACTCCTCTGGGGGTGCAGTCTTTTTCTTTAGCCGCACCCAGCTTTTTCTCCATCCTGCCTGTCGAATGAAGGACATTTGCACCCTCCTGCACAGTTTTTAAATGGCTACAAAGATGGCTAGCAGTGACGATGCCATCATCAGCCTCACTATTCCAGTCATCTACATGTTGGAGCACACTTTGAATAGTCTGCGGGAGGAGGTAGTGGTCCCAGAGGAAGAGGAGGAAGCAGAGGAAGATAAGGAAGGGATACCATTTTCCGGACAAGTGGGTGTCATGGGAGGGTGGAGTAATTCGAATGAGGAGGGCTCATGGAAACAGGAAATCTGATAGTGAAGGTGAGGAGCTAAGGAACAAATAGAGGAGGAAGAGGTGGTGGGAGGGGATAGAGGAGGCAAGCTTGAGCATTACCCCACGACCAGCACAACATGGACCTCATGGAAGCATCCGACCTTTTTGCTGCACTATCTGCAACATGATGTCCATCTTGTTATGATTAGAAATAGTGCTGACTACTGGGTTGTCACTCTGTTACATCCATGGTACAATAGTAAATTTAGCAAGATGTTTCCTCCCCTGGAAAGGGACGCGTGGATGCTGGAGTATCAAAACAAGCTTGTAGACTATCTTAACAGTAGTTTTCCACAAGACAGCAGTGAGACACACAATGTGCATCACAGTTGTAGAATTCCATTCACGGGAACATCGCATCGTCATCGAAGAAACATTAGCACCAGATCAAGTGGCAGAAGCAATTTCTGTGATTTGTGGCACACGTTTTTTAGACCATCGCATGTACCTGCTGAACGGAGTTCAAGTCTGACACATAGTGAAAGACTGGAGAGGATGGTGCAGGAGTATCTAGAGCTCAATATCTATGCCGTCGGGGGGGTTTGGACCCTTTTGCATTTTGGTCTTTAAAAATGGATAAGTAGCCTGAGCTCGCCAGTCATGTCTTGGAAGTTTTAGCCTGCTTGGCAGCCAGCGTTCTCTCAGAACTGTTTTCAGCACTGCTGGTGGTGTACTGATAGATAAGCGCATCTGGCTCTCTCCTGAAAGTGTAGACTGCCCAACTCTCATAAAGATTAATAAATTATGGATGTCAAATGATTTTGCCACCTAAGTCCCATATTGTGCAGACTAGGAGATGGTGTAGTGCTAGGTGTCTGGGAACACCAGCCCTACGCCTTTCTGTCAAGTTGCTGTGTCTGGTGAAGGTAGAAATGCTGGTTCAGGCCTTTTTACAGAGCCAATCCCATGCACCCATGTTGCGACGTTCGATTATTTGTAGTCTTTGTCAATTGGTGCCACTTTTCCTGTTATCTGACTTTAATTATTGGAAATGTGGAGACTTCAAGTACGGTCTCCAAATTGTCTTTTGCCTGTAGTTCCAGGGATCAGGGAGAAACAGCCCTATATCTGTCTGTCATCTTGCTGTCTTTGATGAAGGTAGAAATGCTGGGTCAGGCCTTGTTACAGGGCCGATCCCACGCATCCATGTTGCGGCGTTTAACTATTTGTAGTCTGTAGACAAGGGAGAAAAAGCGCTTGACAAAATTTGGCACTCACTCAATGAATAAAATTTACGAAGTTTTATTAGTGCTTAATTAAAACCATACAGCAATACATTAAAAATGACACAACCATATAAGCCAAGGGCCCCTTATGCACCAAAGTTCCTTAAATATATAATGTTATAAGTCCTGCCTAAACCAAATAGAAGAGAAAGCTCCTAATAGAGCACAAGAAAATATCTCAATAGTATCAGAAAATGCAAGGTAGGACAAGGTCTACAAAACAACCATATAAACATATAGAGGTGAAGCACACCAAGGATATACTATAGCTGATATATATTCCTTCTATACCCAGATAAGGTATAGAAAAATCCTAGCTTGTATCAATATTAGCATAAGCATATGATAATAAGCCAAATCTAGTACATGAATGAGAGATGCAAATATCATTGAGCAGCACACTTACTCCTGATGAAGCCGTGATAGGCGAAACGCGATGGGTCAGGTCTCCTTTGCACCTTATCTTGCTGCTCAATGATATTTGTATCTCTCATTCATGTACTAGATTTGGCTTATTATCATATGCTTATGCTAATTTTGATACAAGCAAGGATTTTTCTATACCTTATCTGGTTATAGTGGGAATATATATCAGCTATATTATATGCTTGGTGTGCTTCACTTCTATATGTTTATATGGTTGTTTTGTAGACCTTGTCCTACCTTGCATTTTCTGATAGTATTGAGATATTCCCCTATATTTTCTTGTGCTCTATTAGGAGCTTTCTCTGCTATTTGGTAAGATTTATACCACTATATATTTAAGGAACTTAGGTGCATAAGGGGCCCTTGGTTTATATGGTGGTGTCAATTTTTATCTATTGCTGTATGGTTTTAATTATGGACTAATAAAACTTTGTAATTTTTATTCATTGAGTGAGTGCCATATTTTGTCAAGCGCTTTTTCTCCCTTATCTGTTGCCTTTGCTTGACAATTGTGCATCCTTATATCCATTGTCACTACTACTGCGGCTGTGCATCCTCCTCCTCCTTGCTTGTACTATTTGCAGTCTGTGCCAATTGTTGCCACTTTTCCTGTTGTCTGACCTTAATTTTTGGAAATATGAGACTCCAAGTAGGGTCTCTTTTGCCTGTACTGGCAGGGGTGTGGGAGCAAGAGTACCAATAGCTCTTGATTTTAAAAATGGAAATATACATGGCCCATACCCAACTGCTGTGCAAGACACTATGGGGTAATTGTGGGGGGCAATTGATGCTACAGTCCTGCTGTCTGCCTGAAATGTTTTTAAATATTGAGACTCCAAGATGGGTCTCCAAGTTGTGTTTTGTCTGTATTAGCTGGGGTGTGGGAGCAAGAGGCCTTATCCTGTCACTCATCTACGTCTTGATTTTAAAAATCGATGTTAGGCCATATCCTGTGTGTGGCATAGACCATACCTGACTGATGTGCAAAGACACTATGGGTAAATGGAAGGGGATTGATGCCACTGTCTTGCTGTCAGCCTGAAATGTTTTTAAATATCAAGACTCCAAGATGGGTCTCCAAGTCGTGTTGTGTC
This sequence comes from Anomaloglossus baeobatrachus, assembly GCF_048569485.1. Classification (NCBI taxonomy): domain Eukaryota; kingdom Metazoa; phylum Chordata; class Amphibia; order Anura; family Aromobatidae; genus Anomaloglossus; species Anomaloglossus baeobatrachus. Next base: position 108,647,624 of record NC_134363.1, on the reverse strand, counting down.
TGTACTGGCAGGGGTATGGAAGCACCAGCCCTACACCTGTCTCTCATACATGTCAATATTTTTTATGTCAATAGTCTAGGGAGCTAATGGCTTTGCCAAAACAGGTAGGCTGCAGTGTAAAACATATTTTTGCTGTTTTAGAAGCTTTTAGACCCCCTTAAAGTTGTTTTCTCTGCCTTAGGCTTGGCCTCCCTATGAATCCAGTGGGGTTCGAAAAGGTTCCGTGTCCGGTTTGGCAAACAGTTCATCGAACAAAGTGTTTGTTCGGTAAGCCTCAGTGAACCGAACTTTCAAAGGTTCATTTCTACTCCAGGCCTCCTGGGAGGATCTTGTGGAAAAGTGCTTGCGCTTCCCATTGACTTCAATTATACTCGTTGCTCGAGTTGAGCACCCGAGCATTTTATTGCTAGCTTATCACTCCTTGCAATATAAGGCAAATCAATTTACAGGAAATTGTATTTTTTTCAGCAAGCAATTTGAATGTAAAAGGATTTCTTCATTTCTATTGCGTACACTTATATTTTATATGTTTGTAAGATTTTGGAAGTCAATTATTTTAAAATTACTTTAATTGTATATTTTTGAAAAATCAAAGACTATGGTGAACATGTGAGCCAACTAATTCTAAACGTTTTTCTTCTGCATAGTGTTTCAGACCAGTGATCCCCATGATTGTTTCAACTACAGCGATTCAATCTGTATCTGACATTCAAAAGACAACAGACAAAATCCTTCTTCAGATAAATCAAAGGATTCCCAGGATAAATATAACTAATAAATCAATTACAACAAGTGCAAAAAATAGCCAGGTCCACTTAAAAAATCCAAAAGACAGATATTGTGTTGGAGACCATTTGACTGTCCAGGTGGATATGTTTGATTATTTGGGAAATAGGAAAACTTATGGAGGAGACTTTTTAAGAGCCCGGATATCAACACCAGAACTTGAAGCCGGATCTTCAGGAAGGATTGAAGATTTTAATAATGGTACCTATCATGTCCATTTCATATTATTCTGGGAAGGTAAAGTTAATGTTGATGTACTTCTAATGCATCCAAGTGAAGGGGCATCAGCTATATGGACTTATAGAAATAAATGGCATGGCTATGTAGACCATTCCGGCAAGTACACAAGACCACAGGGGCAGAGTGAAGTTGAATGTGGATTTCACCTGAATAAAAAACAAAAACTTTGTGAGTATAAAGACTTGCGAGATGAAGAATACTTCTATTGTATCAAACCTGAGAATTTTAGTTGTGAGTCTCTCAGTGAAGTAAGAAGTTGGTGGAGAAAAGACAGGACATTACTTACTACAACTGAGAAGAGTCTATTTGACCAGTAAGTGTATTTCTTAGTTTTATAAAGATTAACTTTGGTTGCAAGGGATACAACAATTAACGTACATTTGTATTCAAAAAATTATTCTGACACCACCTTTAGTATTCAGATTGTAATCTCTTAAAATTGAAAAAATTACATTAAACAACACCCGTTCCATGCCTCATCTGCAACATGTGACCAGAACTGTGACTAGCATCTTCTTCGCTGACTAGATGTTACTTTTCCAGTACATTTCTATAACAGTCTTGATATGATTGAGAAGATTGTGGCCTTGATTCATCAAGACTTTCATTGTATTCACTGAAGTTGATGAGGGTCGTGCTGGATTGAGATGCCTCTGATTCATGAAGCGATGGATGCCTCTTCATGAATCGGCAGGAGTGTCTGACGAGTGGCATGTGCCTTTGTGTGCTACGCCAGTAATATCACTCTGGTCAGGTACTGGAACACCACAGCTCATCATAAATTAGATGAGTTGTGATGTTGCACCCCACTCCAGCTCCATCCATTTTGGCAGCACTGGGAGAAACTGTATATAAACCTATAATTAGAAGGCTATTTCACCAAATAATTTGGTACCAGCCTCAGGAATATAACAAAAGTATGTCCCAACAAAATATTCCAAACAAGCAAAAAGATATCAAAAGCAATTTATTATTGATTAAAACAAACACAACAGACAATTAAAAACACCATGATCGGGATGTGTGGGAGGACAGAAACATCACAGGGTGGTCAGAAAATAGTATCAATATCAAAGAGTGTATACAAGATGTTAACAATCTAAAATGGCAAAAAACAAGTCACAATATACAAAAAATGTAGACATATGTATAAATATATATCAGCCACATAACAGACAGTTGATACAGAAATTCATATGTAAAAATGTACTGTGGCCAAAAAATGATCTAAAGTGCCCTAGTGCATGTAAACAAAAGGACAATTACTATAGATCACAAAATGCAAAGTTATAAACCTATGTGCATGTATATGTCAGCCACATCAAAAACAGTTAATGCAGAAGTTCATATACATAAATATACTGTGGCCAAACAAAAACCTAGAGTGCCCTAGTGCATATAAACAAAGGACCATTGCCATAATAGAAGTATCATAAGAAAAGATATTGATTAAACCATACCCAGATCATTTAACAGCTCTTCACACCACTCCAACGACCGTTTCACCACCGTTTCGTTCCTGCATTAACTGTTTTTGATGTGGCTGACATATACATGCACATATGTTTATACCTTTGCATTGTGTGATCTATAGTAATGGTCCTTTTGTTTACATGCACCAGGGCACTTTAGAGCATTATTTTGGCCACAGTACATACTGGTCACAGTATATTTATACAGTACAGACCAAAAGTTTGGACACACCTCCTCATTCAAAGAGTTTTCTTTATTTTCATGACTCTAAAAATTGTAGATTCACATTGAAGGCATCAAAACTATGAATTAAAACATGTGAAATGCAATACTTAAAAAGTGTGAAACAACTGAAAATATGTCTTATATTCTAGGTTCTTCAAAGAATGCACCTTTTGCGTTGATTACTGCTTTGCACACTCTTGGCATTTTCTTGATGAGCTTCAAGAGGTAGTCACCGGAAATGGTCTTCCAACAGTCTTGAAGAAGTTCCCAGAGATGCTTAGTACTTGTTGGCCCTTTTGCCTTCACTCTGTGGTCCAGCTCACCCCAAACCATCTCGATTGGGTTCAGGTCTGGTGACTGTGGAGGCCAGGTCATCTGGCATAGCACCCCATCACTCTCCTTCTTAGTCAAATAGCCCTTACACAGCCTGGAGGTGTGTTTGGGGTCATTGTCCTGTTGAAAAAAAAATGATGGTCCAACTAAACGCAAACCGGATGGAATAGCATGCCACTGCAAGATAATGTGGTAGCCATGCTGGTTCAGTATGCCTTCAATTTTGAATAAATCCCCAACAGTGTCACCAGCAAAGCACCCCCACATCATCACACCTCCTCCTCCATGCTTCACGGTGGGAACAAGCCATGTAGAGTCCATCCGTTCACCTTTCTACAAAGACACGGTGGTTGGATCTAAAGATCTCAAATTTGGACTCATCAGACCAAAGCACAGATTTCCACTGGTCTAATGTCCATTTCTTGTGTTCTTTAGCCCAAACAAGTCTCTTCTGCTTGCTGCCTGTCCTTAGCAGTGGTTTCCTAGCAGCTATTTTACCATGAAGGACTGCTGCACAAACCCTCCTCTTAATAGTTGTTCTAGAGATGAGAAGGTGTGTCCAAACTTTTGGTCTGTACTGTATATGACTTTCTGTATTAATTGTTTTTGACATGGCTGAGATATAAATGTACATATGTTTATACCTTTTGCATTCTGTGATCTATAGTAACGGTCCTTTTGTTTACATTCACTAGAGCACTTTAGATCATTTTTTGGCCACACTATATTTGTACATATGAATTTCTGTATCAACTGTTATGTGGCTGATATATATTTATACATATGTCTACACTTTTTGTATATTGTGACTTGTTTTTTGCCATTTTAGATTAACATCTTGTATACACTCTTTGATATTGATACTATTTTCTGACCGCCTTGTGATTTTTCTGACCTCCCACACATCCCGATCATGGTGTTTTTAATTGTCTGTTGTGTTTGTTTTAATCAATAATAAATTGCTTTTGATATCTTTTTGCCTGTTTGTAATATTTTGTTGGGACATACTGTGGGACATACTGGAAGAAACTGGTTTGAAAATGTCAAAAGTGCAAGTTGTGTCTAAATTTTGTGACTTTTCAAAGCTTTTATGCCAGAGTTCAGACGTGAAACCTTTAAGATTATGAGAGTGTCCAAGAATGAGTCCTTCACCAATATCAAAGAAGACAAGGTAGACAATTATTCAAGCAGGGGCTGAGGATTTATTTAGAGTATGCCACAGAGCAGATACAGGAAAAAGGTTACAAAGCATGCAGACATGTGCAGGTGTCCAGATAAGAAGGCAGTAGGTGGTCTGGCGATCTGGCCCCGAACTATAGCGTAGGGGCTTTTTATACTTGCTTAGACAAAGAACTCCATACTGCCAAAAAATGCATGCATATTTTAATACAAAGAAGGCAATAGTACAATATACATACAAACATACATAACAATTCCATTATAAACCATAAATCTCCATGTTCTTATCAACTAACATTATTAATCACCTCACAGCTCTTAGTATGCTCCCATAACTCTTCAATTCTGACAGATCTGGGGTTCTGGTTCTTGTATTCAGAAGATAGCAAAAACAGGGGGGGGAGGGGTTTCACAATGGATAACCTTAATAATTTAATATTTATTATTTAAATTGGGATAACCAAGAGGAAGCCTCAGCAATTATTCTTGTGCCCAGTTTATTATGGTAAGAACATTAATTTTTCTTTGACGGGACCCATTTATTGTGAAGGGCGGGATCCTGAGCTATTATAGAAAGGTTTGTGGATCTATAACTTTGTCCCATTTCGTTAAACCCAATGATTTCTCCAAAAGGCGGTTCCTTTGTGTAAGAAATAATTTAGGGCTCTGTCCAACCATAAGGAGATGGTGGTATAGTATGTATGGGATGTTGTTTGTTGTGCCTCACATAATACGTTGGTCTAATTGAGCTTGGTGGCCAAGTAGCATATGTGTTATTTTTTATTTCATGTTTTTACTCAGTGATCCTTTCATCACTTATTAATGTACACTTATTAAAGGCTACGTTTTAGGTCTGGTTTAAATTATTAAGGTTATCCATTGTGAAACCCCTCCACCCCCTGTTTTTGCTATCTTCTGAATACAAGAACCAGAACCCCAGATCTGTCAGTATTGAAGAGTTATGGGAGCATACTAAGAGCTGTGAGGTGATTAATAATGTTAGTTGATAAGAACATCCAGATTTATGGTTTATAATGGAATTAGATATTGTTATGTATGTTTGTATGTATATTGTACTATTGCCTTCTTTGTATTAAAATATGCATGCCTTTTTTTTGCAGTATGGAGTTGCAGTTTTGCAGAGATGTCGCTTCTATGAAAGCACCATTTTCTGGGGCGGCTGCGGACTACAATTCTCAGCAGAGGGGCCCAGAAAGCTCGGGCCAACCTGTGCTGCAGATTCCAACCCCAGCTGCCTAGTTGTACCTAGCTGGACACAAAAATTGGGTGAAGCCCATATCTTTTTTTTTTAAATTATTTCATGAAATTCGTTAAATAATTAAAAAAAAAGGGCTTCCCTATATTTTTGGTTCCCAGCCGAGTACAAATAGGCAGCTGGGGGTTGGGGGCAGCCCGTAGGTGCCTGCTGTACCTGGCTAGCATTCAAAAATATGGCGAAGCCCACGTTATTATTTGGGGGGGCAAAAAACTCCTGCATACAGTCCTGGATGGAGGATGCTGAGCCTTGTAGTTCTGCAGCTACTGTCTGCTCTCCTCCATACAGACAGACAGCAGACAGCAGCTGCAGAACTACAAGGCTCAGCATACTCCATCCAGGACTGTATGCAAGAGTTGTTGGCCCCCCCAAAAACTACATGGGCTTCGCCATATTTTTGTATGCTAGCCAGGTACAGCAGGCAGCTACGGGCTGCCCCCAACCCCCAGCTGCCTATTTGTACCCGACTGGGAACCGAAAATATAGGGTAGCCCTTTTTTTTTTAAATTAGTTCACGAATTTCATGAAATAATTAAAAAAAAAATGACGTGGGCTTTGCCCAATTTTTGTGTCCAGCCAGGTACAACTAGGCAGCTGGGGATTGGAATCCGCAGCGCAGGGTGCTCAAGCTTTCTGGGCACCCCTGCTGTGAATTACAGTCCGCAGCCGCCCCAGAAAATGGCGCTTTCATAGAAGCGCCATCTTCTGGCGCTGTATCCAACTCTTCCAGCTGCCCTGGTGATGGGTGGCTCGCTGGCTAATAATGGGGTTAGGGCTAGCTGTATATTATCAACTGGCCCTAAGCCCGAAATTCATGGTGTCACGCCAATATTAGATATGGCCACCATGAATTTTTAGTACAGATAAAAAAAAACACAACACACAAAAAAATATTTTTATTAGAAATAAAACACAACACAATTAGTGACTCCATCTTTATTGAAATAAAGAACCCCCCTCCGCAGTAATCCTGGGTCAAGGGTCCCGCGCCGTCCAATCCAGATCTAATATCATCTGATCGGTTTGCTGGAAGGCAAAGCGATCAGACGATGTGTCAGGTTCAAGGGCCTGAATTACATAACAAAGCAGCTGATTGTATAAATGGTTTTTATACAATCAGGTGATGCATCGGTGCAAAAAAAAACAAAAAACTACACACTTCTGTGCCGGCTCCTGTCCAACAGCAGCAGCTGATAGTTTAGCCGGCCGGGCGGTAAAAAGCCGGCCTCACCGCTCGACTTATACTGTCAGCTGATGCCGTCAGGTGACCGCATCAGCTGATCATCGCCAGGTCTGAGAGAGAGAAAAGAGAGAGAGAAAAGAGAGAGAGAGAAGAGAGCAAAAGAAGAGAGAGAGGGAAAAAGAGACTGAGAAAAAGAGAGAGAGAAAAAGAGAGAAAAAGAGAGAGAAAAAGAGAGAGAGAAAAAGAGAGAGAAAGAGAGAGAGGAGAGAGAGAAAGAGAGAGAGGAGAGAGAGAAGAGAGAGAAGAGGAGAGAAGAGAGAGAGAGGAGAGGAGAGAGACAGAGGAGAGAGAGAGAAGAGAGAGAAGAGAGAAAGAAGAGAGAAAAGAGAGAGAAGAGAGAGAGAGAGGAGAGAGAGGGAGAGAGAGAGAAGAGAGGGGAAAGAGAGAGAATAGAGAGAGGAGAGAGAGGAAAGAGCAATGCAGCCTCATTCCGTGAACTGCTCCGATTTTAGAGGTGTGTCTCACGGCTCACAGCTGATGTCCGGCTCCTCCCCTCAGTGCATAATTAAATTAAATTATAATTATAAATAAATAATTATAATTTAAAATAAATTAAATTCTTTACAGGGACGGCCAGGACTTGAACTCCTTAGGTGGGAGCTCTATCCATTGAGCCACTGCCTCTAATGAAAAGCATAGGAAGATTTGGTAATTTTGACCTATATACTGCAGTAAAGAATCTAGAAGCAGATTGTTCAGCTGCAAGGATGCATGGATGGACGGATGGATGGATGGATGGGCGGATGGATGGATGGGCAGATGGATGGATGGGCGGATGGACGGATGGACGGATGGATGGACGGATGGATGGGCGGATGGATGGATGGACAGATGGATGGACGGATGGATGGATGGGCGGATGGATGGGTGGATGGATGGATAGATGGGCGGATGGATGGGCAGATGGATAGGCAGATGGATGGGCGGGCAAACACCGGCAGTACCGCACTCATCCTCGCACACACGCAGGCACTACAACCCAGATCATCACTGCACACGTAGGCACTACAACCCCCATCAACACCACACACGCAGGCACTACAACCCCCATCATCACCGCACACACAGGCACTACAAGCCCCAGCATCACCGCACACGCAGGCACTATAACCCCCATCATCACCGCACACGCAGGCATTACCTCAGTGATGTCCCCGCTGACAGCGCGGCTCACTTCATTGCTCCGTGGATCTGACACAGAGTGCTCCTGTTCTACGGCACTCCTGTCAGCTTTATGTAGCAGAGCTGGATGCGTTGTGGGACCTCTGTGGATTACGACGGACCTGGAGGTGTTTGGGGATTTTAATAAAATGGTGAAAGAGGGTGTTTTTTTGTCTTTTATTCCAAATAAAGGATTTTTTGTTGTGTGTGTTTATTTACTTTCACTTACAGGTTAATCATGGAAGGTATGTCGGGGAGACGCCTGTCATGATTAACTCCATTATTACCCCGATTGCCACTGCACCAGGGCAATTTGGGATGAGCTGGGTCGAGTCCTGGGACTGTCACATCTTATGGATGCGGCAATTTTGGGCGGCTGCTGGGTGATATTGTTAGGGTGGTGGGCTCCCCATAATGTGGCGCTCCCCATCCTGACAATACCAGCCTCCAGCTGTGTGGCTTTATCCTGGCTGGTATCAAAATTGGGGGGAGCCACAGTTTTTTTTTTTTTGTTTTTTTATTGTTTATTTATTTATTTTACTGCACGATATAGACCCGCCGGAGGCTGTGATTGGTTGCAGTGAGACAGCTGTCACTCATCGTGGGGGCGTGTCTGACTGCAACCAATCATGGGCTCCGGTGGTCGGGGAAGGCAGGGAATACGAGATTGAATAATGAAGCGGCAGCCATTTTCAAAAGAGGAAAAGCCGCCGGAGCTTTGTGACAGCCGTGCTGCCTCGTGCCCATGATCGGGGAGTAGGAAAGAGGGAGGGATTGTGCTGGGGACGCAGGATGCATGCAGATACGCAACGTGCGCACATACTTACTGTGAAAAGCCACACTTTTGGTGATCGAACCATTCTCGAATGGTAACTCGAACTGCCGAGCTTTAAGCAAATCGTTCGAGTTCGTCGAACGACTGGAATACCCCCCAAAATCACTCAAATTTGAAATTGGCGAACCATTCGACTTGAGCATCGCTCAACTCTACTCATTAGCTGCAAAGTTGCCCTGCTGGAATTGTCCCAGGATCTGAGTACAACATGGCTGTTTATATCTCCCTTCAGGGAGACAGCACCCATGCAGATATCGCCAGTTGCCACATCCCAGATATCCCAGATATCCCAGAGATGTCATAATTGTAAGTATCATTACTGTGCTACACAGAGTACATGTCTGAAAAAATATGATGTGCATGTAAGAAGTAAATATTATAAAATATATTTTAATATTCAGTGATGTCTTCACAAGCGCAGTCCCACTGGTGGCACCTGATAATTTCTCTGCATCCGACCATGGCCCGGATCTTCCATTAGAGAGAGCGGTGCAGACGATGTATTTGCCGAATTCATGATTAGACATACATGATCTAGATCACATGTCTCTCACTGCATATATACTAGTGTCACCACAGTGCTGTCTGCTTGGCGTCCTCACGTGAGCCATGTCCCTGGCAGCCACCAGGGGCAGATGGTGTGTTTGAGAAATAACGAATAACGTTTGGAACACCATTCTACGTCTGAACTGGGTGCAAAAACCTAAAAAAAATCACTATGGGGAGATAAGGTATGCACACCAGTGACTATGTAAGGGGAATACATGAAATAGCAGAAACTGCTGTGTGAATACTGACTTGAAAAATCCAATAGCTATATGTAAGAGTGAAAATGTGAAAAATGGAATCTGCATTACTGCCATGAACATATGAATCAAGAAAAATTTAGCTACTGAATTGATCAATGCAATAGAGCCCCAACACTACGCCAAAGTATTTCTCTACGTTGGGGTCCCCAGCTTGTGTGTGTCCTCTCATGCAGTTAAAAAAAACTTACCATGTATGGGAAGCTGAGACCCAGGCTATTTATGCGTATGATATGGATTGGCAATAGGTGTGGTTGGGGAGGGTTCACAAACGAAAAACTACTAACAATAACGAATAACGTTTGGAACACCATTCAGACGTAGAATGGTGTTCCAAACGTTATTCGTTATTGTTAGTAGTTTTTCGTTTGTGAACCCTCCCCAACCACACCTATTGCCAATCCATATCATACGCATAAATAGCCTGGGTCTCAGCTTCCCATACATGGTAAGTTTTTTTTTAACTGCATGAGAGGACACACACAAGCTAGGGACCCCAACGTAGAGAAATACTTTGGCGTAGTGTTGGGGCTCTATTGCATTGATCAATTCAGTAGCTAAATTTTTCTTGATTCATATGTTCATGGCAGTAATGCAGATTCCATTTTTCACATTTTCACTCTTGCATATAGCTATTGGATTTTTCAAGTCAGTATTCACACAGCAGTTTCTGCTATTTCATGTATTCCCCTTACATAGTCACTGGTGTGCATACCTTATCTCCCCATGGTGTGTTTGAGAAAGGCTGCTGAAGCCGCAAAGCCTAACAATATTATGCATCTTGCATGAATGGACTGAAGAAATAAATCTTCAGAACTTCTGAAGAAATTTAAGTATCGGTATATTTTCTTATATGCATTTGGGATGCCTTCCCTATACATGAACACCATCATTTAATGAGTGCCACCTGGAACTTTTTTCTCCTAGCAAATACTGAATAGACACATTATTTCTGATACTTTTTTGACAATCAAAAATCTACTGGAAGCCAAGTGGAAACAACCATTAGCTCTGACATTACAAAAAGTTATAGATTGAATTTCTTTACATAATATTTTTTAACATAATTTTGCTATGAGAGAAAATATTTTTAAAAAGTATTCCTTAATATGGTGTTCTTGGATCAATCATTTTACACCACACCTTAGTCTAATCGAGCTGTCAAATTAATCTCTTTTTGTGGATTAATCTTTGTACTTCATTTTCTTTTTACAATGTATGTTCAGTTACTTTTTTGTATTTTTTTTTTATATATTTGCATCTTGATCCAATTGAAAAACAACTTCTACTCCTTACTTCCCCCCTTTCCTATCTGTACCTAGTTTTCCCATAACTTACTGTTTCTTTCCTGTAATCTTCATATTATAAAAATGTGAATAAAAACTATATGGGACAGAATAGATTAGGGTTCGAATTCCAGAACACTTTTCTCAAAATTGAAAATTTCGGCCTTTGTTCTGTAACTCTTTGCATTTGCACTTATGCTTTTCTTCTACCTTATTATGACACTAGCTATGATAGTGGTGCTGCATGAAAAGCGAGAGGGGGGCTCCGTTTGATGTGGGGAGGGGGTAGGAAAAGGTCAGAGGAGCATCAGACTGCTTTTTTCCCCTAAATGTGTGGATGTTCCCACAGCCAATCTGGGCACAGAAATCATCCACAACATTCAGACACAAGGCCGTGTGTCAATGGCTGCCTAAGTCATATGTCCCTCTGTATATAACAAGAGGGCATGTGGCATCTGCACCATTTTCAAACTGCTACAGATTGGGGTGGTGATGCTTTATATAGAGTATATCACTGGAGATAAATACTAATTGATAACTCTGTGCTCCTGGCACGGATATTTTAGCATTTAAATACTGATTGATAATTCTGTGGTCCTGCCACATATAGATATTTCAGCATATAAATACTGATTGATAATTCTGTGATCCTGCCACATATAGATATTTCAGCATATAAATACTGATTGATAATTCTGTGGTCCTGCCACATATAGATATTTTAGCATATAAATACTGATTGATAATTCTGTGGTCCTGCCACATATAGATATTTCAGCATATAAATAGTGATTGATAATTCTGTGGTCCTGCCACATATAGATATTTTAGCATATAAATACTGATTGATAATTCTGTGGTCCTGCCAGATATAGATATTTCAGCATATAAATACTGATTGATAATTCTGTGGTCCTGCCACAAATAGACATTTGAGCATATAAATACCGATTGATAATTTCATGATCCTGCCACACATAGACATTTCAGAATATAAATACTGATTGATGATTCTGTGGTCCTGACATAAATAGACATTTCAGCATGTACAGTTGAAACCAGAAGTTTCCATACACTATCTAAAAAGACACATCTGCAGGTTTTTCTCACTATCTGACATGAAATCAGAATAAACCTTTCCCGTTTATTTTTACCCCCATTGAGAACCATTCAGAGGCTGCAAGCGGCTCTTACTGGAGTGCCAGGTCCCATCATTCCCAGAAGGGAGCCGTCTCTTTGTGTCGGATCATTCATGAAGGATACGTCCGAGCACCCACGAAACTTGGCCAAGTCCTGAGCGTACCAGAGTACCCTGATGCTCGATCGAGTGTCAAGCAGTGGTCAGAATGCTCGCTCATCATTATTAGTCATGAACAATTGTGGGCAAATAATGAGGCTCAGATGGAAAGAAATGCAATTTGGAATACACATTTTGCGGTGATGGTTTTCTGGCACCATATTGCATTTGCAGAGCCCCTGAGATATTGATATAGAGGAAACCCAACAGAAATGAACTTAGTTTGGAAATTATACTCACAAGATATTTATCAAATGGTGTAGTTACCATTTTGACCCTATTTTAATTTAAAAAGAAATGTGCAGCAGATGGTAAAAAGAAAGAATTGCAGGGTTGTTTTTTTCTATTAGCGTTTTATTTTATGTTTTAAATTGACAGTGTCATATAAGTGACATTTTAACTTTGTTATGGGGGTCAGAGCGATTAATGAGAATAGTTTTATTTATCCATCACTAAGTTCTCACAATAAAAGTGTTTTGTAAGAAAACCTCATTTATTTTTGTGTTGACATATACTGGGAGTCATACCCTTTTAGTTTTCTATTGATAGCACTTTATATGCCTTATCTTTTGTAGGGCGAGTTGTTATTGGTTTTATTTGATCTTTTATGAGACATAACAGCGATACTGACCTTTTCATTGTTTTACTTTATTTATAGTCTTCACTAAGTGGAATAAGTAGCATATCGATTTAGAGTTTGAGTCGTTACAGACACGTTGATACCAAATATGTGGAGTATATTTCAATTTCATCATTTTTTGGAACAATAAAATCGAATATTTACAAAAGATGCTTTTTTTGTGTTATCATATTGTTAGAGGCTTAACTTTTTTAATTTTTTTCATAGACAGAGCTATGTATGAGCTGATTTTCTGCCAAGAAATGTGGTGTTTTTTAATTCCATTTTGCAATTGTACAGACTTTTTTTAATTGCTTTTCATTTATATTAATACATCATAAAACTGCACTTTTGACTTTTTTTGTAATGTAGCGGTAGATGCAGGTTGTAGAAACCACAGAGTTTGCAGAAATGACTACAGCTGAATGAACTGTACAGTGAGAAACTCCTAAACAATCGGCAACTGAACGCATTATTTACTGAACACACAAACGCACAGGTGGGGCCAGTTTGACCTTAAAAAAAACTTGGATGATGATGTCAGAAAGATATTCAGGGCAACTTGGGAAACCTGAAATAGCCCTCAGCAAAGGCTTAAGGGAGCGAAAAAGGTGTGTAACTATATTTGCTCTTTTAGGGCCCCTTCTAGAGAGCTTGCAACAGAAGAGAGAGGAAATGCTTGGAATGAAATCTCATGACCATTGAGGAAGGATTCTCCAGTCGTGCTGTATGTGTGTTACCCACCAATACCATCTGTAACTAATACACGGACTGCATGCAAACTTGGTTCAAATTGGCCACAGCAGCCTTTATTACCTATTATTTACATTCTAACACAAGGGGGCGCTGTCCAACGGGCAACCCCAACAAATAACAATAGGTAACACAGTAATACCAATACAGTATATATAACCCTGGGTAGGCCCAGTCCAGGAACCACTTCTTACCCCAAAATCCCTGGCCACAACACACCGACCCAGAGATGAGGTATTAATCACCCACGGATTAATACCCCCAAACTTTTGCAGAACCCCGTGCCTGCAACATCCCGTAACCCGGAGCCACCATACCAAGACAGTGTCTCTCGGTCCAGTTACCATTCCCTTCAAACCGCCTCTGGACCAGACCTACCCCCTGCTGCTGTCACAAAACAAATCAACCAAACCGGATATTCCCACTTTACAACAAACAACAACAAGACACCTCTGTCTCCGCACTCAACCGTCTCACCACACTGTACTCAAGCACAAGGGAGGATGGGCGGGGATCAGTCTTCGTCCGGAAATGCCAGAGAAGGTATGACAAACCCTCTTCTCTTATAAATCCTCGTATACTCCCCCCTCTTCCTCCCAGGACTCCTCCTTCCCACCAATCCCATTCTTCTGCCTTCCACAAATCCTCCAATTCCTGTCCCTATTAACCCCATCACTCCTTCCTTTCCCATTAGTCATGTCGCCCCTCCACCCTATGGGTTCCATGGCTTTCTTGAACAAGATTAGAGCATTAATCTCTTTAATGTACCTAGTGTCGAGTCCCAGGGAAGCCAGGCTGCTCGGATCCGTCAGGTCCGTGGCTCGAGGGGCACCGGACCCGGGGGCACCGTCGACCAGTTTTAAATGAAAAATAAAAATAAAAATAAAAAGTCTGACTACGCCACTTGCGGTTTGCAGCCAGGGATGATAGGGCCACCGCTGCGGGGTCCCACTGGTGATGATGGATGGGGCAGCCTGGATGATGAAGCCCTCCACGAGAAGGGATTTTCCCCAGGGGTAGGTGAAGAGTTAAGGTGCAGAAGCAGCACAAGGAAACAGTCCAGACAGGGAGAGCAGTTTGATGGTTTTTACTCACTGGATTTACGCCCTGGAGGTGTATTTGATTCCAGGTACGACCCGAGTCCTGATGGCTGTGCTTGCCAACCTGGTGCCACTCTCCTGGTGCCTGGTGCCTGCCACCTGTGCACTCATGTGTATGTGGGTCTTCCCAGGCGGGGAGCACTTGGAGGTTCTTCTGGTGTCTGGGTCCTGCCGCAGGCAGCTTGGGCTATTTAATGGATTATGTCCCAGTCCCCTCTTTGCTGCTGATGCCTCGAGCGTTTGTGGTGGCAGGTGAGTCCTGTAAACCCACCCGCCTGGCAGAGTTAACAGATGGCTTGAAGTCCTTGTCTGTTCTGGGATCTGCAACCCGTGTGTGCAAAGTGCTGTGAGCCCTGGATGTCCACCCCAAAGGATCCCTCTGTTCTTGAAGCTTGCTCTCTCACTCTTCAGCTACTTTCCTCCTCTGAGTGGCTGTTCTTTCTACTCAAATGTTTGCAGTGTCTTTTTTACCACTCCGTCGGCTTTCTTACTAATGTGTCTCAAGGGTCTGTGGTCTGTCTTGACACCTTTCTTACAACTCCTCTCCTCACTCCTTCCTCTTTCACTTCTTTTCTCTGACTGCTCACTAATACTTCACAGGTCACTCTCTCCTCCCCCAGGTCTTGTCCCTCCCTTCCCAGTTGGCTGCCTGTTATCTAACATTGCCCAGCCCTGCCGTCTGGCTCTAAGGGGGTCTCCCATCCTGGTTGTGAGTGTAAATGTCCTGGTGTGTGTTTAATGACTGGTACAGTCATGTATGACCCGAGCTGTTACCTTGTTACCTTGTTTTGTGACACCTGGTTATTCCAGTCTATAAAGGAGAAAGAATTTCTATGAACCTTCTTGGGCTGTGTGCATTCGTTGCATTTTTGTGGTATTTTTGATGCATTTTTTTCAGTGCAGATTTGGCACAAAAACTTAACGGTTTCCTGATGTCAGCAAAGTGAATGAGAATCCTGGTCTCGTGCGCAGGTTGCTTTTTTTTTCCTTGAAAAGTTTGTGTAGATTTAAATCTGCAGCATGTCAATTCTTTCAGCATTTTTGATGCAGATTTCATCCAAACTAAGGGCTCTTTCAGATGTCCATGTAGCACAGTCCATGTTCAAACCAGAATGCACAGACTGCCACGGCTCTCCCGACCGAAGCGTGACAGTGTGACGCCCACGGCTGCTCGGATCCGGATCCGCAGTGGCTCGAGGGGCTTTCGGACCCAGGGGTTGTGCGGCCACTCAAATAAAGGGGGGATTATTTACAAGGGACGTTGTAGAGTACCATCGCTGCAGTTAGGAGTACCCGGGTGCGATGGAGTGGGGCAGCCGGATGTTAGAACCCTGTATGGATAGGGGGGATGCCCCGGGACTCGGTGATGGTGTTTGGGGGGTGCCGTGAGGAGCGAAGAGGGACACTTTCATACTCACATAGTCCATAAAGCTGACACAGACAACTGGGTAAACCAAAGTTCTGGACACCGCTGCCGCTGAGGGGAGCTAGTTTGGGTCCCGTCCCCAATGGTGTTGCCTAATGATCTGTGACCTTTTCCCTGGCACTTAGTTTACTTCTTGGTTGGCGCGGGTAGCATAAAACTAATCGGGTCCCGCTCCCCAGTGTGGCTAACTGTGGGAGCTTGCTCTCAGGGTTTACGTTTGGGATTTCTGGATCGTTTTGGTGGAAAGTCCTATCCCCCTCATTGCGCTAGTACCCCAATTTTGGAGTGTGTGGAGAGCGGATCTTGAAGGCTCCGTTCTCTTCAGGTAAATTGTCAGATTGCCTGAAGCTACTCCCTGACCTAGGGTCTACGTACCCCATCATGTCCTGGTCTCAGCCTGGTGATGGTACAAGGCCGTCGGCTGTCCTCCTCAACAGTTCCGTGCCCCTTGTCATGATCCCCTGTGACCGGGGGTCCAGCCCCTACTAGGCCCAGACCACCATCTGTCACCTAGCCGTTTCCTGACCTCCTCTCTCAAACTCCACTCACTAACTGACCTACTCCTGACACTCCTGACCTCCCCTTATCAACCTCCCAAGTGGGCGACCCTATTCCACTCAGGCCGTCAACTAGTGTGTCTGGTGGGTGTGGTGCAGAGTGTACCTGGGATTTTAATTGGCTGTTATAGGCAATACCGTGTAGTTGGGGACCCATAACCAAGGAGGAGGTGGATATTGCACAGAAGGGCAGATTGCACAATACCCTGTGACGACCTGATAGTCCAGGGCATCACAACAGCTTTATATATTTTTATGCAGGCCCGCCAACAGGGCATGACAACCATGACTCCTGTATGGGGCCCAGAGAGCAGAAACACAGAGGGGAGCCCAGACATGCTGGCAACCCAGGCCCCTCCACTTTCATTCTTCTGCTCACTAGGCCCAAGGGGCAGGGGGCGGGGACCAGAGGCATATGTAGAGGAGGGCAGATGGGCGCAGCAGGCAGGAGGAAGCCTTCATCTTAACCGTACTAAACCCCTTTGGGATTAACAAGAATGTAAACCCTGTGCCTTTAGAATAGTGTTATTTCTTTTTAGTTACATAAAGTTAGTAAATGAATCTCTGAATTGTAAAGCGCTGCGGAATATGTTGGCAGTATAGAAATAAAGATTATTATTAGTTACATGCATACTTAGGTTTAGAAATAACTTGGCATAAAGGCTTGTTAAAAAGGACCTTTCAACATTTTCCTTATAAACTGTACATTCTTGCACACAATAGCTATTATACATGCACATATTCACCAAACCTGCACCCTACTGATTCCCGCACTGACTAGTATTCCTTAGCTGGACCACATCCTAATTGTTTTTGAAGAGACTGAAATATCTCTCGCTGCACAACTGGAAACCCACAACTCAGACCTGTCTGCATGAAAGACCATAGAGTTGTCTCTTGAACCTCCTTTGGAATCAGAGAGTTTGCTAACACTATATTTAAAGATAGTGTAAATAAGCATAGATAAACAAGAACCCATGGTGTGAAAACATAAAATACTTGCACAAATGGACAATGGATAAATAATAAGTGAGGACAAGGGTAAACTCCTAACAACCTAACATAAAAAGGTAGATGTAGGAAAGGCAAAAGAGAATACACTGGCCTCTGCCTAAATCCCTTAGCTGCAGAGCTGGACCTCCTTAGCAGTCATCTACATAGAAATACAGCCAGCAGAGAATGCTGGAATATGCAGAGTATAAATAGCCCCACCCAGGATGTGATAGGACAGAGAAAATGAGCACGTGAAAACATCTGATAGCCACAACCAAATGAATAGGAGTGTTGTAGCTGTTCTGTTTTGTCACAAGTCAGCTTATGGGATCACCAGTGAGGTCCTCTTGAGTTAGGCCTCTTCAGACCTAATCAAGATCGAGCGCTCGGAGAGAAAAGACCAGCATCCATGTGGGCATGATCAATTTCTTCTGTTTATTTCATCAAAGTACAGTTTATTTATACCATTTACAGATCAATGTGATATTGCAAAAGAAAAAGAAAAAAACTTCGAGCTGAACTTTACTAATTGTTCATATGACCTTTAAGTTTTAGCAAAACAAAAATGTAGAGTCATGCATATGAGATAAGAAGAACATTTAGAAACCATAATAATCCTTGAGTCTGTCTCTTATTCCGTAGGCTCCATAATGACTATGAACTACCATTAGATATACTTACTAATAACAATAAATCTTTAATAAAGAAAAAGAGAAACTATTAACCCTTCTATATCAATTTCCCCCTTTTGTAAATGGTTTAACCTTCACTCCAGGGTCAGTAGGCGTCCAAACAGGAGCTGCTGGCTCATGGGCCTGGTACCCATGAGGGGTCTTCCTACCACTTCACCCATCCACCCTCAGTGTGGACACCTACTCCCGGTCAGCAGAGGCCATTTGGGGTCCGTAGTAAACTACAGAGGGTTCAATGCTGGGACTCTTAGAACATACATTATTCAATAGTTTAGGTAATGCATATATCAATGTTTTTACAGCTATATAAAGCAGTAGACAGAACAACAATATTTGCATACAGGTTTGTATAATGCCAGAAACCCAACCTGCTATGCCTTTAAACCAATTGGCTGGATTCATAAAAGAAAATGTATTTCCCCACCAGGAGTCCTTGTTGGCATCGTGCTCTTTTAACCATTTATCCCTAAGTTCACTTGTTTTCTGTATATCTGCTCTAACCTGGAGGTTGCCTTCAGGGTCAATGTAATGGCAACAGGCAGGACCAATTATTTGACACATTCCGCCGTCTTTTGCTGTCACAAAGTCTAGCACTATAGTATGCTGGTTAGTGACTACAATTAATTGTTTTTGTATAGCATTGGTAGCATTTAGAATCTCAAGAACCCGAAAAATTTGATCATCCAGGTAGTCAGTGGACTCTACTAGCTTGTCCCACATTTGCATTAAGAAAGGGTGTATGAAAATAGCACTAAATACCTTATTTGCTTTTCCCAATTCTACTACATGAGGCCTACCATTTGGCCGGGGTTTATTATCTGCTGCTCGTTTATACAAGGTATGAATTGGGACAGCTGCTACATCTACTTCACTATGAGGAACTATGAAAGTGGCTGGTGTAAGTCTGGCAAGTGTGCAAACCCCTCTCATGTCAGGGCTCACCCACTTGTGAGCACGATTCCCACAAACCAAAAACACTCCCTCTGGGAAAATACAAAAGTGAGTTTGACTTTGTACACAATAAAGCAGATTCAGAAGCCCCTTCATGACTTTATGAGCACACCACGTATTGTTCATTTGTTTTCCGGTCATACCCGAGATACAGCTACCCCGCTCCCTCCTAAAAGTCCGTCTAATAAATGATGATGTACAGCCCTCAATACCCTTCTGATATACTGTCTCATTGTCCTTGGTTGAGTCATGTGTATGTATATAGAAACAGTTATTGTCTTCTCCACAATTTCCAACACCATTGTATTGAAGACTGAACCATAATCCATCATGGGGAATGGGGCCCGAATGAGGAATCTTAGTCTTTATTTTGGCAATTATGCCCATGTCTGAATCGTATTCCATCCACCACGAGTATCCATCGGGTCGAGTGATATTTAGCTGGAACCAGGGTTTAGTGACCCATCCAACTATAGTCAATGTAGCAGATACATCACGAGGTACATCTTCTCCCAAAAATCTAGATTGAGTCCAGGTTTCATTGTGTATACAGTCTGGTACCAATACCTCCTGTGGTTCCAGAGGTAAGGCTAAATAAGGCATAGTCTTTGAAGAAATAGGACTGTGTGTGCAGATCCAACAGTCTTTTGGCTTTTCTCCCTCCATGTCCTCAGTAAGAGAAATATGGTGGCGAATGAGTTTATTATCCCAGTCCGTATTAAAAAGTTCGCTCAGTGTCTTTGTTTGTTGCAGCAACCCTGCTACACCTAGCAGGATAATTAGCAAGACTGTCATTCTGCCGGTGGAGTGACCTTTTTACAGTGACTGGCGTGGATCCAGGTGGGTTTTCCCTCAAGTTTCACTGAGGTGGATGTGGTCAGCTGGACTTGGAATGGGCCATCAAAGCGTGGATCTAGGCTCCTTCTCACGTGTCTGCGCACGACCACCCAATCACCTGGATTCAGCTGATGCACATCTGCACTTGCATTGGGATCTGGAATGGATGAAAAGACATGTTTATGCACCACATTAAGTCTTTCCTGTAAGGCCTGGACGTAGGCTGTCATAGTGCCGTGTTGCATCTGTAACACTTGTGGAAAGTAGAGACCTGTTTTTGGGGCACTACCAAAAAGGACTTCAAAAGGAGACAAGCCTGTCTTCCTATTTGGAGTGTGTCTGACTGAAAAGAGTGCCAGGGATAAGCACTCTACCCAATTCTTTCCTGTCTCTGCCATGGCCTTTTGAATTTTTAGTTTAAGTGTCCCGTTTAATCTCTCTACTTTTCCACTGCTCTGTGGATGATAAGGGGTATGGAATGCCTGCTCTATTCCCAGGGCCTGCATAATGTCCCTCATTATTTCTCCAGTGAAGTGTGTACCCCTGTCACTTTCTATGGCTTCTGGGATGCCATACCGACAGACTAGTTCCTTCATCAGTTTTTCTGCAGTTGTTTTAGCATTTGCACATTTTACTGGATAGGCCTCAACCCATCCTGAGAAGAGATCTACACATACCAGGACGTATTCATACACTCCTACCTTGGGTAGTTGTATGTAGTCTATTTGCAGTCGTTGAAACGGATAGAGCGGTTTGGGTGTTGCTTTCTTAGGGACTTTTACTGTTTTACCTGGGTTGTGTTGTGCGCAGATAATGCAGGATTGTACGTGTTTGGAGGCTACGTAACTGAAGCCAGGAGCGATCCAGAAGGCATTCACCTGGTTACACATGTGACTTTTTGAGGCGTGAGTGGGGCCATGTGTTGCTTGTGCCATCATAGGGAACAGGGACCTTGGTAAACACAACCTGTCCTTACTTTCCCATACTCCATTCGAGTTCAGCCCAGCTCCCATTTTCCCCCAGTGTTCCTTCTCTGTTTGGGCAGCCTGATGCTGGAGGGATTTCAGGACATCCAGACTCACTGTGGCTGGGACTTGCTGGCTCCCTGCCACTATCCTCTGATCCCTAGGCCTCTTTGCCGCTGCTTTCGCAGCCGCATCCGCCCTTCTATTGCCCGCTACCTCCAGTGAGTCACCTTTTGTGTGTGCTTTCACCTTAATGATGCCAACCTGGACTGGTAACATTAGTGCCTCCATTAACTGTTTTACCAATTCTGCATTTTTAATAGGCTTACCAGCTGACGTAAGAAAAGCTCTACTTCTCCAGATAGGGCCAAAATCATGACAGATCCCAAATCCATACTTTGAGTCTGAATAAACATTAATTTTCCTACCTGACCCCGCTCTACACGCCTCAATGAGCGCTGTTAGCTCCGCCTCCTGCGCGGACATGTGCGGCGGGAGTGGTTCAGCTCGGATTACCTCATGCGAGGATACTACTGCATATCCAGTGTAGAATCTCCCATCCAGGTGGTATCTGGAGCCATCTACAAAAAACTCAAAATCTGCATTAGTAATAGGTGTATCATAGACATGTGGAAAACCTGCTGTCTCCTGACTCATCAGCTCTATGCAGTCATGCTCGTGCGTCATGTCAAAGTATTCATCCTCACTTGCTACCATTGTCACCAATTCCCCCTTTTCTGAATCTACTGGCAAAAGGGTGGCTGGATTCAGAACATTACACCTCTTGAGGGTGACATACTCAGGAATCAGAAGGGCACATTCAAGTCTGAGCTGTCTGGCCATAGACAGGTGTTTTGGTTGGACTTGCACAAGTATAGCATGAATGTCATGCGGGGAGTAAATTGTTAAGGGAAATGTCAATGTGATCTCGCAAGCTTTCCCTAGCAGTACTGCAGCAGCCGCTACAGCACGGACACACGTGGGTGACCCTCTGACAACTGGGTCCAATCGCGCTGAGTAGTAAGCTATTGGTCTTTGTTTGTCACCATGTTGCTGTGTGAGGACGGCTGTCGCATGCCCTCCCTGTTCTGTGCAAAACAAGAAAAATGGTTGATCGTAATTTGGAATACCCAGGGCTGGGGCAGATACAATGAGTAGTTTAAGGGAATGAAAGGAATCAATAGCTTCCTGAGTGAGGTCAAAGGGGTCAGATGACAGACAATCATAGAGGGGTTGCATCATTTGCGAGGCAGACCTTATCCAAGGCCTGCAGTATGACACTAAGCCCAAAAAGGTGCGCAGTTGCCGGTGGGACCTGGGTAAGGAGAGATTTTGGACTGCTTGTTTTCTCTCCTCAGTCAGATGTCTCGTACCTTCAGAGATACAGTGACCCAAAAATGTTACTTTTTGCTTACAGTACTGTAATTTTTCACGTGAAACTTTGCAACCATTCTCTGCCAGAAAACACAACAAAGAAATTGTGGCTTCCTTGCAGGACGTCTGGTCTGGACAGCAGAGCAAAAGGTCATCCACGTACTGCAATAGCGTAACCTGTGGATGAGGCGGTTGCCACTGCTCCAGAATTCCTGCCATAGCTGTAGAATAAATGGTAGGTGAATTCATTCCTCCTTGCGGGAGGACTGTCCACATGTACTGTTTCCCCTCATGTGTGAAGGCAAAAAGATACTGACAGTCAGGGTGTAGAGGCACTGAGAAAAAGGCATTTGCCAAATCAATTACTGTAAAACATTTGGAGGTCCCTGGGATTTGTGACAGTAAGGTATGTGGGTTTGGAACAATTGGTGTTACACTCTCAGTGACAGCATTGACAGCTCTCAAATCATGCACCATTCTGTACGTGTCAGGGGAACCTTTGGGCCCTTTTTTCTTGATTGGATACAAGGGAGTGTTACAGGGGGAGGACCTTTGTACTAGAGCCCCTGCTTCCACATATTCTCTTATATCTCTGGTCAGGGCCATTGATTTGGCTGGACTTAAGGGATACTGTTTTAAACAAGGAGGAGTGGAGCCCTCTTTTAATTTTATCATGACTGGGGGAATAGGAAGCCGACCAACATCAGTTTTTCCCTTTGCCCATACAATGTCTGGAACTTGTTGCATTGCTATGTCTTCACTAGTTCTGGTATCGGACACTCTCGCAGATTTGGACATGTACACCATTGCTGCAATCTTGCACAAGTGTTTGTCAGAGAGGGGACTTGTGACTGTAATACCTTCTGGGGTGTATTGTATGGTAGCCTGGATAGCACTTAACACATCAGCCCCCAGCAAATTCATAGGAGTGTTTTCACTAACAATAAGCTTTGTGAGAATTTCCTGGCTATCTTGTAATCTCAGCTTCATCTGTTTTGTCAAGGGAGTTTCAGACACCAATCCCTCCACCCCAACACACTCCACAGTCTCGTCAGTGATCATATCTGGCTTTATCAGGTCTTTATGTACCACAGTGCCGGCTGCCCCAGTGTCAATTAAAAATTCTGCCTCTTTCCCCCCTGGCATGGTTATGGTCGTAAGTAAGGTGGGACCAGGTCCTGAGGGAACGAAAACAGGGTACACATTTGTCACTGGGTTGCCAGTTTCCTAGGTCAGAGGCAAGGGAGGAGGGAAATCAGTCTGCTCACTCTCCTTTTTGGAGTTTTTGCACTGTCTGGCATAATGTCCATTCTGTCCACAATTCCAGCACTGTACGGTCGCTCGGTCACCTGGTGCCCCCCCCCTCTGTTTCCACTGTCTTCCTTGTGCTCTAGCATACATAACTGGTCGCTTGCATTTTGTCAGTTCAACCCCCTTAGCTACTTGCAGAAGGTCTGTTGGGTCCATGTTTCTCCACTCAGGTCTAGCTGTCTGTACTGCTTCTCGTAAAAACTTATTCATACCGTCAATGAATGCATTCACCAATATTTTGATATCAAGGTCGTTTCTTGCACTGTACCCCATGTCTGTCCACTTCAGCTGTAACCTCCCAAAGTACGTCTCTATACTCTCCCCTTTTTGCTGTGTCACGTCAGTCATCAGTACAGACTGCTCTGTTTGTTTCTTTGTAGCCCATCCTTTCAATGCCTCACAGTACGTCATTCCAGACCTCTCAGACTCAACGTCCATGACCCATGATTGCTCCTTCATCATATCAGTATGCGTCTTAATTATGTGTCCCAGCACGTCACCTGCTTTTGCAGTCACCAAACTCTCGAGGTCTGCCCAAGTGCATTTATAAGTCACCTGTATTGTCTGTATTTGCCTGTAAAATGGGAAAGGTTGGTTTTCAGGGTCAGGTAACTGTTTCAACATAGCTAGCTGGTCAGAGGGGCTCCAGGGGTAATATTCCTGTGTCTGTCTGATTCTTGTGACCTTCCTCGGTCGGGATGTATCTGATTTTTTTGTACTGGTCCCAGCGCGTTCTTTCCTTTCCTCACCGTCAGCTTCCTCCGCAAAACTCAATTCCTTCACTACCTCTGTCTCAGTGTCAGCGTCCTCTGTCATCACATGTGATCTGGTTCGAACAGGATTTAGTGCAATCCGCTTAGGGCGAGTAACATTACATGTAGCACAAGTACCTCTCCAGTCTGGGTTTTTCTGACTACAATGTTTACAAGTCCATTCATCTGGTCTGGGTTTCTGCTTATGAGAAGGGGGGGCGGTAGCAGTCACAATTCCTGCTTTTGGTGCATTAAAACATTCATAATACACCTTATCTCCCGCTGTGGTCTCTTTATATCCACAATGCTGCACCTCTTCAGCCACACGACACCATTTATTTACTTGTTGCTCTACCCTCTTGTCTTTTATCCAACCTCTCTTTTCTTCCCTGAATCTGTGCCATTTCTCAACATCCAAACATCCGTACTCCGGCATGTCTGCCTTTTTGAGTATCGGTCTGACATTTTTCACTGCTTCTTTGCCTTCTCTTTCTTGCACTATCTGTTTGGCTGTTTTGGATCCTGCTGGAGCCCCACGCTGCACACTGAACAAGTTGCCCATGGCTTCAACTTATTCCCACACAGCCCACCTTTCTGCAAATGCCCTCTCAGTGTCCCTGAACCTTGTTAACAGGCCACACGTCTCCTGGCAAGTCAGAATGGGCTCTCAAGTGGTAGCAAGAAGGCTCAATCAGCATTCACTCTCACCTGCTACACTTGTAGGGCGTATTGGGAAGGGTTAAAAACACCTCTCACCCAATAGACCAGATGACTAAAGCAGGAAGGACCAGGTGTGATAGTCCTCTCACCTGCTAGACCACCTCCATGTAAGTGGGAAGGCCACACGGCTCTCTAACCCACTTGACCTGATGTGTGCAGTTTGGCTACTCCATGCTGGTCCTTTACAAAGTATTTCAGCAACAAACGTAAGAGTTAAACCAAAACAATTAACAGAGCTGACTTCTCACAGAGGGCAGAAAATCGCGCAGCTGTTCACTTGACCCCTCCCAAAAGAATGTCAGCAGCGCACAGTTTGTTTAGCAAGAGTCTTATCTCGTTCAGATTCAGCTTTCCATAACACAATCCTAATACCCACTGGTATAATACACAATCCCTGCAGAAAATTGAGACCACTTATATACCTTCACAGCACTAATATTCTACTTTACTATAAAACCTTCATCCCCATTTTGAGGGGAAGAAACACACAATATCTCACTATAAGGACAGATCCCAGGACCACTTGTCTTACTCATTCATTGATTCCAGAAGCATAGGTAACAATACACCTTCCAAGGATCAGTTAACCTCACATGCAAATAAAATTATCTAAACCGCTCTTGATACTGATGGGAAAAAATACATATGTCAGGTATCCACTCAAATACTCTATATGGCTATGCCCTGTGACATTTCACAACCGGAACATCTTTTCACAGTCCACAGTATGACCTATAACCATTAGACTTATACATACATATTATTTCACCAAGTCTCTTATCACAATTACTTGTCACTTTGTTATTCAGAGGCTTCTCATCAATATACAACAACCTATTGCCTGCCTACTTTATCTAGGCATTAATATGAAACCACTTATGAACACATATCCCTAGACCAGAGTATTGCCACAAAAACACAAAACACAGCAACACAGCAAATGCAATTATACAGAGACTATCCCAAATTCCGTGCTATGCACTCTATGCAATCAGTTAATGGACGGACAACAGATTATCTTATTACTCTATATTTCAACTCTCATTCAGACATGCATGAAAAAAACAATACTCACTGGTGATGCCAGAGTTCTTGAACCGTGTGTACAGCCTTACCCAGAATATTCGGGAAATCAGAGAGAGTGAAATGAAGTGTAAGAATAAAGCTTCTCACCTTGCTGCAGCTGAAATTTCACTGTCTCAAGAGTCCCCAAAACTTCTTCCGAATAGGCTGGTTGGCCACGGCTCCACGTTGGGCACCAAACTGTTGTAGCTGTTCTGTTTTGTCACAAGTCAGCTTATGGGATCACCAGTGAGGTCCTCTTGAGTTAGGCCTCTTCAGACCTAATGAAGATCGAGCGCTCGGAGAGAAAAGACCAGCATCCATGTGGGCATGATCAATTTCTTCTGTTTATTTCATCAAAGTACAGTTTATTTATACCATTTACAGATCAATGTGATATTGCAAAAGAAAAAGAAAAAAACTTCGAGCTGAACTTTACTAATTGTTCATATGACCTTTAAGTTTTAGCAAAACAAAAATGTAGAGTCATGCATATGAGATAAGAAGAACATTTAGAAACCATAATAATCCTTGAGTCTGTCTCTTATTCCGTAGGCTCCATAATGACTATGAACTACCATCAGATATACTTACTAATAACAATAAATCTTTAATAAAGAAAAAGAGAAACTATTAACCCTTCTATATCAGGAGCAAAAGTAAAATACCATCATTATTGGGACCAGGAACAACTAGAAGGAAAATGGAAGGAAACTGACCACACTGCACAAGGTCACCGGTTTGTGTTACGAGGGGGACCCGGGGAAGCGTGCCAAGATGGGAAATGGACTGCTTCCGCCGGTCAAGGTCCACTGTGCGGTGTAAGGGACCGCCGCTATGGTGGGTGAAGAGTGAGCGGGTTGCTGCTAGCGATCGTCTGGAATGTCACAGACGATCTATGTACACCGTTCTGCCCTAACCCGTGAGGGTTGTATGGCACAGATCTCACGGCTCGGTGTACCTGTTGCACGGGGAAGCACAGAGGTGCCCACGCACGTGTGCCAGTGGAAGTCACGAGAATATGGCACGAGGGTAGCACAGAGGTGCCCACGCACGTGTGCTTTCAATAACCAGGTGAGTCCAATGGAGACTTGAGGAGCTCACCTGGGACAGGAACATGGCCTGTTGACGGGGGTACTGCCGGAGCAGCAAGGCAGGGACACGGCCTGCAAACGAGGTACTGCTGGAGCAGCAAGGGCCAAGCCCACAAGAGACAGAAATGCCTGAGCAGTGGCGTGGCAGCACGCTGCCAGACATCCAAACATAGAAGGACGGTCGCGCGCCGCCATGATGGCAGGGGGAGCTTTTAAGGAGGTGCAGCTCCACCCGAGGGCGGGCGCGAGGCGGAGATGACGGACTTGACCCAATCAGGGTCCACGACGTCCCAGCCTGGCCAGTCAGGATTCACCACGTCACCAGCCTTGTCATCAAGCCGTGTGACGTCAGTGAGCGAATCAGGACCCACCACGCATTGCACATGCTCACCCTCCTGCCTCTGGGAAATAGAGGCGGGATCCTCGGTCTCACAATGTGCAGAGATAACGGGAATCTCACTGTTTCTCTGAGCAGTAAACCTCTGCACATTGCGCAGCCTCGCAGACCTTCGGGGCCGCTGAGCAGGAGAGTCTGCGGCAGGCCAGGAATGGGAGACCGCTTCACTCCTTGTAACAGGAGAACCACTAGGTGTCACCCTTCTGCTGCCTCTCTGAGAAGGTATCTCCTGCACACTGCGCAGTCTGGCAGACCTTCGGCGCTGCTGAGCAGGAGTGCTCGTGGCAGGCAAGGAATGGGAGACTGCCTCAGTCCTTGCCTCAGGAGAGCCACGAGATGTAACATTACCCCCCCGTCTAGGCCCCCCCCCCTGTCCGTGCTCGAAGGCCGCTATCAAACCCGGGGCGCGGATATGATCCTCCAACTCCCAGGATCTATGCTCCGGACCACGGCCGGCCCACTCCACGAGGTAGTACCTCTTGCCCTGTATGACTTTTGTCTCCACAAGTTTTGCCACCTCAGGGTCGTCGGACGGGGAGTCGGTTTGAGCCGGCAGGGACCCCGAGAATTTATTAAGTCGTACGGGTTTCAGGAGGGACGCGTGAAAGGTGTTGGCTATAGCCCAGCGTGGAGGGAGTTGGAGTCGATATGCCACTGGGTTTACCTGCTGTAGTACTTTAAACGGACCCAGATACCTAGGGGCGAACTTGGCTGCCTGTACCCGTAGGTTAACATTATTAGAGGACAGCCATACTAGGTCACCAGGGGCGAAGGATGGTGCAGGGCGGCGGCGAACATCAGCCGTTGTCACCATCCGGTCTTTAGCCCTTTTAAGAGCCTCTTGGGTGTCATCCCAGATCTCCCGGGCCTTGGTCGCCCAATCCTCCACTCTAGTATCGGGTGACGTAATGGGCATCGGAACCGGGATTCTGGGATGTTGTCCGTTATTGAGTAGGAACGGAGTCTGGCCAGAGGATTCATGGACCGAATTGTTAATGGCAAATTCGGCCCAAGGAAGGAGGTTAGCCCAGTTGTCGTGGTGCGCGGATATAAAATGGCGGAGGTAAGTTACCAAGGTCTGATTAGTCCTCTCCACTAGTCCATTGGTCTCGGGATGGTATGCGGAGGAGATGTTCAGCTCTATCTGCAGGAGCTTACAGAGGTCTCTCCAGAAGCGAGACGCGAACTGGGGACCCCGGTCGCTCACCACCTTGTCAGGCATGCCATGCAACCTAAATACATGCCGAATGAACAAGGTGGCGAGAGCACGTGACGTCGGGAGTCGTGGGAGAGGTACCAAGTGGACCATTTTAGAGAAGTGGTCCGTGATGACCCATACGACCCTGTGCCCTGCTGACTTGGGCAGATCTCCCAGGAAGTCCATCCCTACCACTTCCCAGGGACGATCCGGCACTGGCAGTGGGTGAAGAAGACCTGCCGGTCTCTGCCGGGACGGCTTATTCTGAGCACACGACATACAGGCTCCCACATATTCCTGTATGTCCTGGGGTAGTCTCGGCCACCAATAATGCCTGGTCACCAGGTCTCTGGTCCTTTTGACCCCGAAGTGACCCCCGACCTTGGAGGCATGGGCCCACGATAGCACCTCGTTCCGTAGTTCAGGGGGAACGAGGGTTTTGCCAGGTGGCACCTGGTCCAAAGAAGTGGGAGTGACCATCCTCAAGCTGTCCGGGGGTAGTATAAGACGAGGCTCCTCCTCGTCCTCCTCCAACACAACCATACAACGTGACAAGGCATCGGCCCGTACGTTCTTCTCACCGGCCAGGTGGCGGATAATAAAGCGGAACCGGGAGAAGAATAAAGACCAACGGGCCTGCCTTGGGTTCAGGCGTTGTGCTGTCTGGAGGTATGTGAGGTTTTTGTGGTCAGAAAAAACCTCAAATGGATGCTTCACACCCTCCAGGAGATGCCGCCATTCCTGGAATGCTAGTTTCATCGCCAGTAACTCCCTATCCCCTATGGAGTAGTTCCTCTCGGCCGGAGAAAAGGTCTTGGAGAAAAAGAAACACGGATGTTTCCTTCCTCGTTCGTTTTTCTGGTACAGGACTGCACCTGCACCGACCGAAGAGGCGTCTACCTCCAGTAGGAAGGGTTTGGAGATGTCTGGACGATGAAGGATGGGAGCTCTGGAGAAGTGAGTTTTGAGAGTGTGAAATGCCTCTACCGTTTCCCGTGTCCATGCTTTGGGATTAGCGCCCTTGCGGGTAAGGGCAATGATGGGTGCTGCCACCGTCGAGAAGTTGGGAATGAACTGGCGATAATAATTGATAAACCCCAAGAATCGCTGGATCGCCTTCAGCGAGCGGGGCTCAGGCCAGTTCATCACTGTCTCCAACTTCCCCGGATCCATTGCTAACCCCTGACTGGACACTATGTACCCCAGGAACGGCAAGGATTCCTGTTCAAAAACGCACTTTTCCAGCTTAGCATATAACGAATGGGTGCGGAGCCTCTTAAGTACTCGGATGACATCCCTCCGATGGGTGGTAAGATCGGGGGAGAAGATAAGAATGTCATCCAGGTATGCAACCACGGAAAGATACAAATCCCGGAAAATGTCATTCACAAAGTCTTGAAATACGGCGGGGGCATTGCAGAGTCCGAAGGGCATTACTAGATACTCGTAGTGACCGTCCCTGGTGTTAAAGGCGGTCTTCCACTCATCGCCCTTTCGGACTCGCACTAGATTATACGCCCCGCGTAGATCCAGCTTTGTGAAGACCTTTGCCCCGCGGAATCGATCAAATAGCTCAGTAATGAGGGGCAAAGGGTATTTGTTCTTGATTGTGATTGCATTTAATCCCCTGTAATCGATACAGGGGCGCAGATCCCCTTCCTTCTTCTGCACAAAAAAGAACCCTGCACCAGCCGGTGAAATAGACTTGCGAATGAACCCCTTCGCCAGGCTGTCCTGAATATATTTGGACATAGCCTCCGTCTCTGGAGCAGAGAGTGGATACACTCTGCCCCTGGGGGGCTCGGAGCCTGGCTTCAGGTCTATTCGGCAATCATATGGCCGGTGGGGAGGAAGAGTATCTGCGGCCCTTTTGGAAAAGACATCCCTGTAGGCCTCATAAGGTGTCGGTAAACCCGGCCCCTCAGTATTCCCTGAGGACCCAACCGACCTAATGGTAGCGGGTGGTTCGGTAGCCACGAGGTGCTCTCTACAGGATCCTGCCCAGGATGAGATCTCTCCTGTTGCCCAGTTGAGTATAGGAGCATGCTGTCTCAACCAGGGAAGGCCCAGTAAAATCTCATCCATTCCCCCTGGAAGCACCAGGAAGGACACCTGCTCATGGTGTCCCGGTGGTACATCCATCCTGAGAGGGATGGTGATCTGGGTGATAGGATCGAGTAGTATGGACCCGTCGACTACCCGGACCCTGAGTGGCTTGGGCAACAGAACCAGGGGAACTGAGTATCGGGTTGCCAGGGAGGTCGAGATGAAATTGCCTTCAGCGCCTGAGTCCAAGCAAGCCAGGGCAGAGAAGAGAGTAGTGCCGAACTGCAACTGGGCGCTGATAGTCAACCTAGAGGGAGAAGTAGCGTCTAGAGTCCCCCCTCTGATAGAAACTAGACGCTGTCTTTTCCCGACGGTTTGGGACATCGGGTAGCTATGTGTCCCCTCTGCCCACAGGAAAAGCAGATGACACAAGACCGAGAACCTGGGGAAGAGGAGACCACCTTGGACACCTCCATTGACTCCACGGAGTCGCCTACAGGACTGGCTGGGGGACATGTCTGATGGAAGACGGGAGTCAGACGCTTTTTAGGCCGAGAAGACGTGGGTGCTGAAGAGACCTCGAGCCTTCGCTCCGCCTGGCGGATGTCTATGCGAGAGGCAACCTGAATCAAGGACTCTAAAGTGGCAGGCACCTCACGTGTGGCCAGTGCGTCTTTGACAAACCCTGCCAGGCCCTCCCAAAACACAGGGACAAGGACCTTATCCGGCCAGTCCATCTCTGCGGCCAGTGTCCTAAAGTGTACAGCAAAGTCCCCGACTGAAGCAGACCCTTGCCGAAGTCGTAGGAGGTGCAGCGCGGAATCGTGGGTGACTTGAGGCCCGAGGAACACCATTCTCATGGCCCCAAGATAAGCTGCTAAGTTATTCACCACACGATCTCCGCGCTCCCACAACGGCGTGGACCACTTCAGCGCTCTCCCTGTGAGCAGGGACTGGACGAAGGCTACCTTCGCCTTCTCGGTAGCGTAAAGAGTCGCGGACAGCTCTAAGTAGGTGGTAACCTGGTTTATAAAACCACGACACTCAGAGCTGTTGCCGCTAAAGCGCTCTGGAAGCGCAAGGCGAGGAGACCTTCCACCCAATAGCACAGCCTGGGTAGCCGCCTGGGTGGCGACTGTCGTCAGAGTAGTCTTATCGGAGGAAGACTGCTCCACTGCTGCCAATCGTGACTCCAACTGCTGCACATAACGCAGCAACTGCTGCTGCTCTTCAGCCATAGCCAGACCTTTGGCGCGACCGTAATGTTACGAGGGGGACCCGGGGAAGCGTGCCAAGATGGGAAATGGACTGCTTCCGCCGGTCAAGGTCCACTGTGCAGTGTAAGGGACCGCCGCTATGGTGGGTGAAGAGTGAGCGGGTTGCTGCTAGCGATCGTCTGGAATGTCACAGACGATCTATGTACACCGATCTGCCCTAACCCGTGAGGGTTGTATGGCACAGATCTCACGGCTCGGTGTACCTGTTGCACGGGAAAGCACAGAGGTGCCCACGCACGTGTGCCAGTGGAAGTCACGAGAATATGGCACGAGGGTAGCACAGAGGTGCCCACGCACGTGTGCTTTCAATAACCAGGTGAGTCCAATGGAGACTTGAGGAGCTCACCTGGGACAGGAACACGGCCTGTTGACGGGGGTACTGCCGGAGCAGCAAGGCAGGGACACGGCCTGCAAACGAGGTACTGCCGGAGCAGCAAGGGCCAAGCCCACAAGAGACAGAAATGCCTGAGCAGTGGCGTGGCAGCACGCTGCCAGACATCCAAACATAGAAGGACGGTCGCGCGCCGCCATGATGGCAGGGGGAGCTTTTAAGGAGGTGCAGCTCCACCCGAGGGCGGGCGCGAGGCGGAGATGACGGACTTGACCCAATCAGGGTCCACGACGTCCCAGCCTGGCCAGTCAGGATTCACCACGTCACCAGCCTTGTCATCAAGCCGTGTGACGTCAGTGAGCGAATCAGGACCCACCACGCATTGCACATGCTCACCCTCCTGCCTCTGGGAAATAGAGGCGGGATCCTCGGTCTCACAATGTGCAGAGATAACGGGAATCTCACTGTTTCTCTGAGCAGTAAACCTCTGCACATTGCGCAGCCTCGCAGACCTTCGGGGCCGCTGAGCAGGAGAGTCTGCGGCAGGCCAGGAATGGGAGACCGCTTCACTCCTTGTAACAGGAGAACCACTAGGTGTCACCCTTCTGCTGCCTCTCTGAGAAGGTATCTCCTGCACACTGCGCAGTCTGGCAGACCTTCGGCGCTGCTGAGCAGGAGTGTGCTCGTGACAGGCAAGGAATGGGAGACTGCCTCAGTCCTTGCCTCAGGAGAGCCACGAGATGTAACAGGTTTGTATCCCAAACTCAAGGCATGACTAAACTCCCCCCCCCCACCCTTTTATGAGGAACCATTGGACTCTTAGAGACCCTCATACTTTGACGTTGTTAACGGAACTTTTGCACCAGTCAATCCACTTGAAGATTCTCTGCATTAACCCAGGAGTTAACTTCCGGATCACAACCCTTCCACTTAACGAGATACTGCGACCGATGTCTGACATGCCTGGAACCCAGAATTCGTTCCACCTCATTCTCGAAAAC
This sequence comes from Anomaloglossus baeobatrachus, assembly GCF_048569485.1. NCBI lineage: Eukaryota > Metazoa > Chordata > Amphibia > Anura > Aromobatidae > Anomaloglossus > Anomaloglossus baeobatrachus. The sequence goes on along the minus strand of NC_134363.1, from coordinate 108,614,028 downwards.
CTCCTCAATTTTGACCCAAGGATCAGGTGTCCCCTCAAATCTCTTCAAAAGATAATAATTGAAGGAGTTATTGATCTTCTGAGCTATAGTGAGTTGAAATTTAATCGTCAAAGGATTCAAGATTTTAATAATTCTATAAGGACCTGCAAATTTCTTAGATGCTACTTTGAGATGTACATTTTTGAGGGCGGCAACCACACAAACTCCCCCACCTGAAAAAACTGAGCCCTCCTACTTTTGTGGTTGCCACTTTTCTCGACCCAGTGACTAATTACCAAAAGATCCTTTTTGAACTCTCTCCAGATTTTAATCAATTGGGAAGAAAATTTCTCCTTCTCTGGCACAGAGGATTGCAAACCTAAGAAATTCCAAAAATACTGAATACAATCCCCACAGAAAAATAAGGTGAGGTCCCGGTAGCCATAGATTATCCAATATTATGAGCAAACTCAGCAAGAGGCAGAAATTCAACCAAAGTCTTCCTATTTAGATGGAACAAAACATCTCAAATACTGTTCTACCTCTTGGTTTATCCTCTGTCTGCCCAACAGTCGCAGGACAATAACCTGTGGAAAATGACAGTTTAATACCCAATCTTGAGGACAAACTATGCCAAAAGCTAGCCAAAACCTCAACCCCTATATTGTAAATAATGTTCTTAAAACACTATGATGTGAGAGATGAACAATGTAGCTAAACTCTTAGCTGTGGGCCACTTATGAAGTGGAATAAAATGAACAATCTTTCTGAACTGGCCCTCCACTAACCACACAACAGTATTGCAGATAGGAATAGGCAAATCAGTGACGAGATCCTTGAACAAATGAGTTCAAGGCTGTGATAGGATGTCATTAGGCAAGACATAACCTACTAGGTCCTGATAAGAGGTTTTAGCTCAAGGACAAACTCTGCATTTACAGACAAAAGCTGGTGTCACACACAGCGACAACGACGTCGCTGCTACGTCACCATTTTCTGTGACGTTGCAGCGACGTCCCGTCGCTGTCGCTGTGTGTGACATCCAGCAACGACCTGACCCCTGCTGTGAGGTCGCCGGTCGTTGCTGAATGTCCAGCTTCATTTTTTGGTCGTCACTCTCCCGCTGTGACACACACATCGCTGTGTGTGACAGCGAGAGAGCGACGAAATGAAGCGAGCAGGGAGCAGGAGCCGGCGTCTGGCAGCTGCAGTAAGCTGTAACCAGCGTAAACATCGGGTAACCAAGGGAAGACCTTTCCCTGGTTACCCGATATTTACCTTCGTTACCAGCCTCCGCTCTTGCTGCCAGTGCCGGCTCCTGCTCTGTGCACATGTGGCTGCAGTACACATCAGGTAATTAACCCGATGTATACTGTAGCAAGGAGAGCAAGGAGCCAGCGCTAAGCAGTGCGCGCGGCTCCCTGCTCTCTGCATTGTGACATGTAGCTGCAGCACACATCGGGTTAATTAACTCGATGTGTACTGTACCTAGGAGAGCAAGGAGCCAGCGCTAAGCGCGGCTCCCTGCTCTCTGCACTTTGACATGTAGCTGCACCACACATCGGGTTAATTAACCCGATGTGTACTGTACCTAGGAGAGCAAGGAGCCAGCGCTAAGCGCGGTCATAACAGCGACTTACAAGGTCGCTGTTACGTCACCGAAAATGGTGACGTAACAGCGACGTCGTTGTCGCTGTCGCTTAGTGTGAACCCAGCTAAACTCATCAACATTCTGCCACCAAAACGACCTGGAAAGAAAAGAGGCACAAAAACCTGGATATCCAGCCAAAACAGAATCATGTGTAGCGCCCCATGGGACCTGCAGGGCTACTCGTCACCAGGCCAGTGGTGTTTGGAGTTGCTGTGAAAGGCCCGACCTGGCTCCGTGGCCCCATCAGCTACATAAAAGAGGGTGCAAGGTGATGGGTAATAGGGGATGGGGGTTAGCTTTGCAGCGCCACCCTTGGTTCATGGCCAGGAATTAGCCGCCGCTGCGAGATGTCGCTCTCCTCCCTCCGGGGCTGATGTTACCACAGCTCAGATAGTCCAGCTCCCCAAAGGTGGAGCAAGCCCCAGGGAGGACAGTGGTGACAGGGGAAGGGCCGTTGGTGCCGAAGTGCGGGGAGGTGGTTCCGGCAAATCAGAGTCTCTCACAGGGGCTGCGGTTGCAGGTGTTTTACTCACAGGTTGTGTGTGAGTACCGGTCATTGCCGTGATGGGCCCCAGCCGATCCCGGATGAATCAGAGGTCACCACCGGTGTGGGGAAGCATGCGAGACCTTCCTCCTTGCGCCTTGCAGTGTGGATGCCTGTGGCGTGAAGCTACTTGGGGACCCCAGTGTCCTTGGCTTTAGTAGCCATCCTGTACGCATACAGCGCAAAACTTGTTATGGACCTGACCGTGGCCCTGGCTCCTGTCTCTATATGCTGCTGGTGCGCCGTGACTTTTGGTGGTGGGAAATGGGAAGTGAAATCCCCCTTCCCTGCAGATTCTGGTAGTCCAACGTGAAGCATGTTCTACCCTAGGGCTCTGCACCCAGTGTGGCGCCGGTCCCGAAGCGGCTGTTGGGGCTCACCCTCCGAGTTGCTCCACCCAGTCGTCTCCAGCTTCTCTCTCAGTCTGTCCAGTACCCGGTCGGCCTCTCTGGGGGGGAGCCTTTCAGCATCCCCCCAGAAGCCTCAGGCAGCTAGCACCTTTCTGATGACTCTTCAGTGCTGGCTATAACCTGTTGCTATGGTGCACACCTGCAGTCTAGTCTGGCGGGAAACCACCTAAGTGTAATGTGTAACTGCTGACTCATGGTTTTGTGTAAGCTAGAAAACACCAGTGGTTAACCTCTTCTTACCCAGGATGAGTATTGCACTTTAAGTCAGATGCAATACCCTGTGGCGACTGGGCCTCAGGGACACCACACATACACTTCATTCTGGACATCTCTGCATAGAGAGGATGGTACATACAGCTTGTTCAGGGACAAGTCCTCTGGCGTACTATCCAGAGCATCCTGAATGCGCTGCCTGATATCTACCCTCAGAGCACCCATCACCACTCCTTTACTTAGAACCTTGACATGATTTTAATCTCTCAATTTTGGTACAAACCTATGGGATAAAGCATCAGCCTTAACATTTTTAGTTCATGGAGATAAGTCACAGAAAAATCAAACCTGACAAAAAAAAAAGGATCCACCGGGCCTGTCAAATGCTTAACCCCTTTACAACCTAGGACGTATGTTTACATCCTAGGTCGTATCTAACTCTTTAATGTGGGCTCGTGCGGCAAGCCCACATTATTCCCCACACGTCTGCTCATCTGATCAACAGACATGTGTAGCTAACAGGCACGGGTGGATTGCGCTGTCAAAGTGACAGCGTGACCTAACGTGCTTCGGCGGGAATTGCACCATTCCTCGCCCCCATTGGTGGCCCCATGACACAATCACAGGGTGCCAATAGGTTGTCATGACAGCGTGGGGGGGTCAGATGATGACCCCTGTTGCTATCATGACTCACTTCCTGTGAATGTCGGCATTTCTGTTATTCAGAGGAATGCTGAAATAGAAGCTATTGAACAGTCTTCAATAACTCTAAGGGGACTAATAAAATCAATAAAAAAATGTTAAAAAAAACTAAAAGTCCAATTCACCCCTCTTTTGTCCCATTGAAAATAAAACAATAATAAATGTACACATATTTAGTATCGCCAAGTTCAGAAATGCCTGATATATCAAAATATAAAATAAGTTAATCTGATAGGTAATAGGTGTAGTGAGAAAAAAATTCAAACGCAAGAATTAAGGTTTTTTTGGTCACCACAACATTGCATTAAAATACAATAACAGGCAATCAAAACATCACATCTACACAAAAATGGTATAATTAAAAACGTCAAATCAAGGTGCTAAGAAAAAAAGCTCTCACATAGCTCCAGATCCCAAAAAAATGAGAACCCTATGGGTCTTCGAAAATGGCAACAAAAGTGCAATTTTTATTTTTTTTTTTTTTTTTTTTTAATTTCTGAATTTTTTTCACCACTTAGATAAAAGCAAAACTATACATGTTTGGTATCTCCAAACTCATACTGACCTGGGGAATCATATTGCCATTTTAGTTTTAGAATATAGTGAACACAGTAAATAACCCTACCCCCCAAAAAAAACTATCATGTAATTGCATTTTTTTTTGCAATTTCACTGCACTTGGAATTTTTTTTTTGTTTTCCAGGACAATATGAGGTAAAATGATTGGTGTCACTCAAAAGTACAACAAGTCCTGCAAAAAACAACCTTCATATGGTTTTATTGATGGAAAAATAAATATTTATGGCTCTTGGAAGAAGGGGGGGATAAAACAAAAAATGGAAAATCATCAGGTGGTAAAAGGGTTAAGCATTTTGCAGCATCAACATACAGTCCCAAACCTCAGGCATGATAGTTAAAGGGGTGTACATAAAAACGTTTGTTTTTCTTCACTCCATTGTGAATGTAAAGTGCACCAAAATTACTGACAATGTGTTAATTTACATTTCAAGTGGATGATTTAATTCGGTCAGCTGAGTGGACTTGTACATTCATCCCACTATGACTCTCCTTGAGGAAGTGATAGTGAAATGTGAGTCGGTTGTGTACATGGGGGAGTACAATCCATACGCAGCTCAGGTAATGACTATACACATTCTCTCCTGCTTGTGAGTCTTTTGTGCCTGGTTTTGATGTAAAACATGACCTATATGTAGTAATTCATTACTAAGCTACCTTTGTTCACATATCTACTGGCATCTTTGTATCGATCTCTATCAATGTTATCGCTCAGCACTTATAGTTCTCTGTTTTGTTTTTTTTTGTATTTTACTATTGGGGAAGATTTCAGTTTATGGGATGTATTAATCACTTAGGCAGTGTTAGGTTGACCTAACGGTCACAGCTATTGCCAGCGATGTCCGAATGCAGAGAGGGTACCGGTGACCCCCCTCTGCCCTCCCTTTAGCCTTCAATGAAAACAGGCAGACACCGTTATACACGTAAAGGCTAGGAGACGTGCGGCTCCGAATAGAAAGTCTGTATTATTTTGTTTACATTTCAAGGTTATACAGATTTGATTAGGGCGTAACTATGCAGCATACATATTCATTAATCTACATTCATTAAGGCGTGGATTGCATATTCCCAGCAAGAGAAATTAACATAATGACTTATACTCCCATAACAGTCTATGACGTTTCTTTTTCCATAACAAGAATGTTTTTCAGTCGTCTCTAAGTCAAAACATTCTGCGTCCTTGAAGTTGGTCTCATAGTTTATTACGCAAATAAGTCTGGTTCGGTCTTGCCAGGGAGAATGAATTTCTATTATTTTCTAAGTCAGTGAAAAAGGTTAACTCTTTCCTCACAATCCCCCCTATTGGTGTGATTGATGGACAGGGGGCCATCGAGAAGCTTTGGACTATAGAGAAAGCAGGCTAGCCTCCAGATACTTTCTGAGCCGCGGGTTTGCTCAGGGAGTGTCGTCTCACATCCATCACCCAGGACTGCCTGCATGCCTCTCGATAGGAGTCTCATCATGATACGCCAAGGTGATTTCTAGAGGAAAGAGTAGAGAAGAGAAAAAAGGCATATTAGTGATTTCATATGGGTGCTGAATAATCATTGCATCTACATTGCTTCAAGCAGCGGGAAAACAAAGCCATTAGCAACTTGAACACTACATAAGCAACTAGTAAACAGAGTAACACTTGGAACACTGATAGTCTGTTGTAACAGCCTCCCCATTGAAACACTTTGTTTATTGGGACTGGTATGGCTAAGTATGGCATGGAAGAGGCTGTCACAAGTGCGTGTGTACATATCCAGCAGTCTGTGATCTCAAGTTTTTCAGCTAACACTTCATGATGGGTCTCAAATGAATTCTGCCGTGGTGTAGAAGGCCCCAAAAAGGGAGTACACATAGAAATACTTATCAGCGGTATTAGGCCTTCTTGCAGTGGCTGGCATGGACCCATATCGATCTCCCCTCAAGTTTGACGAAGGTTGGAGTGGTCAGCTGGACAGTCAAAGGCCCTTCGAATCGTGGCTCAAGGGTCTTTCTCACGTGCTTCTTTAGGTAGACCCAGTCACAAGGCTTTAGAGAGTGGGTTCCTGGAATGGCATCAGGATCAGGTAGAGAAGAGTAGACCCTTTGGTGGGTTTCAGTTAGTCTCTTCTGCAGGGAAACAACATAAGACGTTAGGCTATCACATTGCAGGTGTAACTCCTGTGGGAAGTAGCATCCTAATCTGGGTGCACTACCAAAGAGTATTTCAAAGGGTGAGAGCCTGTGCTTTCCCTGTGGGGTAGTCCTTATAGGGTAAAAAGCTATGGGGAGACATTCTGTCCATGGTCTACCAGTCTCCTCCACTGCCTTGGCTAGTTTGAGCTTTAAAGTCCCATTTAACCTTTACACTTTCCCTGATGACTGTGGGTGGTAAGGCGTGTGTAAGGCTGACTGCATGCCTAACAGGGCACAGGTGTTCTGAAAAACGTGTCCAGTGAAATGAGTACCTCGGTCTGACTCTATGACTTCAGGGAGTCCAAACTGAGGCACCAGCTCACAGGCCAATTTGTTTGCTGTAATTCGGGCTGTGGCTGAACTGACAGGGTAGGCCTCTGGCCATCCTGAGAAGAGGTCTACACAGACAAGTACAAACTCGTAGATGCCATGTTTTGGCAACTGTATATAGTCTATTTGTACTCTTTGAAATGGGGCAAACGTCTTTGGCATGTGTCTTTGCGGGGTTTTAGTTAGCTGGCCTGGATTGTGTTGTTGACAGATGTGACAAGCTTTTATTCTCTGGGAGGCGTATTGTCTGAAGCCGGGGGCTATCCAATATGGTTGCATCTGGTTCATGATTGAGTTTGTGCTACTGTGTGTGGGATAGTGGAGTACTTGGAAAATGGCAGGGAACCAACTGCGTGGCAGGACGGGAAGTCCGTTTAGTCGCCAAATCCCCTCCACCTTTTCTGCCCCCTTGACCCGCCATCCGGCCTTTTCTTCCTCAGAGGCATTTTCTTGTGTCTCAAAGAGGTTCTGCATTTCTTCCTCCGTCGTTGACACTGTTTCCGTCTCCTTCAAAGGGAGTAAGGCGGCTTGTTTTGCTATTTGATCGGCCAAGCGATTTCCCCTTGCCTCGGGTGTTTGAGCCTTGGTGTGGGCAGCAACCTTTATGATTGCTAGCTGTTTTGGTATCAAGGCTACTTCCATTAGTTTCTTCACTGAGGCTCCATGCCTGATGGGATTTCCTGTTGCTGTGAGGAATCCTCTTGTCTGCCAGATAGTGCCAAAATCGTGCACAATGCCGCGTGCATAGGCTGAGTCCGTGTAGATGTTCGCTGTTTGTTCTTCCAGAAACTCAATTGCCCAGATGAGAGCAAGAAGTTCTGCTTCTTGAGCAGATATGCGTGGAGGTAGCGGTTGTTTGGCTAGGACTGCATATAGAGTCACTACTGCAAATCCGGTGTGGAACTTGCCTGCTTCATCAGCGTATCTGCTACATCCACAAAAAGTTCAAAGTCTGGATTTGTAAGCGGTGTTGCCTGTATATTGTGCAGGGGCTTTGCCTCATGTTCAATGAGTTCCTGACAATCATGATCAAATGGTGCACTGGTACGTTTGTCACTCTCTTCTGTCCTCTCTTCTGTCCTCTCTTCTGTCCCCCCTTCTAAACTTGTAAAGATCAGCAGATCAGCAAGGTTTAGACTTGTAACTCGAGCAAATGAGATGTTTGGGGGTAGCAACAGCGTGCACTGGAGTCTGACTTGTCTTGTCATGGAGAGGTGTTTCAGCTGCACTTGATTGAGAACAGCATAAATGTCATGGCTGGTAAGGATGGTAGTCGGGAAATCGAGTGAGATTTCAGATGCTTTCTGCAGTATGTTTGAAACTGCTGTAACAGCACGGACACAGGTTGGTGCTGCTTTTGTGACGTTGTCGAGTTGAGAGGAGTAGTACTCGATTATGTGATGTTTGTCCGTCTTCTGGGTGAGTACTCCTACGGCAAATCCTTGAAGCTCTGCTACGAACAGATTGAAGGTGAGATCATAGTTTGGTAGTGCCAGAGCAGATGCATCAATCACTAGTTCCTTGAGCTTTTGAAAGTTTTGTCAAGCTTCTTCTGTAAGGGAAAAAGGAACATTCTTTGTGCAATCATACAGCGGTTGCATGAGTAGTGACGCATTGGGAATCCACCGTCTGCATTTATCTCTGCTTGCTTTGCATCCTACTTCTGCCAGAAAGGTAAGCATTCCTCTTCACTAGGGCAGCACAGTAGTAAATCATCCACGTACTGGTAGATGTACTGCGAGAGGTAGCAGGAGGAAGGATTGTCTCAGCTGCGGTGGTGTAATTCCAGGCTTGACTGAAACATTTACTGTGGGCACGGGTAGTGTGCCGAGGTCAGTTTTTGATGTGGACCAGAGTTTTGCAGGAACTTGTAGAAGTATTGGGTCCGTGTTTACTTCATGTGTAACTTCAGATTCTGGTCGGTCTTCTATCATCTGGAGAGTGCACAGGATTTCTTCTGGGATATCTTCTGGAATTTGCAGGATAGCAGATCCATCTTCATTGTAGACAATCTGAGCTTGTAGTCTTCATAGTAGATCTGCTCCCACTAGGGCATTTCCACCCAGGGGGGACACTAAGAATTTAGACACGAACATGTATGGTCCCAGTTTCACTTTCAGTGGATGTATTATTGAGATTATCTGGGCTTGTCCATCAAATCCGAATACTACAGTAGCTTCAGATGAGATGGATCCTTCAGGCACTAGGTTCCTGGGGTTCAGGAGCGTGAGGCTCCTGAGTCCACCAAAGCTCTTATTTCCTTGTTGCCAATGTGAAGGGGGACGTGTATAAATGGACCTCTGGCATCCCTATCCCGTGCTGCCGCAAGTCAGGCAGTCTTCTCCTCCTGACTCTCGGGTTGGTTTTGAGTGTCCCTCTTCTTCTTTCTACAGTCTCTGATCACGTCCTCTGACTCCCACAATAGTAGCAGGTCGGTGCCTTCCTTCTTGTACCTTCTGGCTGACCGTCCACTGCTGCTATGAAAACTTTCTTGTTGCTCCTTTTATCCTTTGCGTCAGTTTCTAAGCCACTTGCTTTGTTGACTAGAAGATCTATGTCTTCCATGTTCCTCCATTCTGGGCAGCACGCTTTCAATCTTTCTGCCAGAGGTGCATGTATTCCATCCATGAAGGATCTTACCATCAGGCGACGTATTGCACCCGCTTGTAAGTCCAGCCCTTCATCTGCGAATGACTGCATCAATCTGTAGGAGACCTGTATTTGGTTCAGGTAACGTGAAAAACTGACTGGGTTTCTAGTCGGGTCTGGAGCATTTTGCAGAAAAGCCATCTGCTCGGCTGGAGTCCAGGGTACGTAGTCATCACACGTACGAGGAACTGCATCTCTGGGAGCATCTGGGGTTTGTAGATTAACAGGTGGTCTTATCAGGACTCTTCTTTCCACTACGGGATAAAGAGGCACTGGTGCTGTGGCTTGTAGCTTGTGCTGTGGGGCTCCACAGGCTAGGCATGTTTTACTCCAGTCCGGATTTTGTTGGCTACAGTTTGTGCAGGTCCATTCCGGGGATCCTGTTATTTTTGGAGCTGTTCCAGGAGTAGCTGACAGGTACGGAGGGGGCTGCGGATCCTTATTAGCTTGCTTCCCAGCTTCCTCCCATGTGTCTGATTCTTCATGATATATCCAACCTTGATCGTGGGCTGTTTTTGCCATGTCAGAAAGAGTTCTGATCAGTTTAGTCCATGATTTATCTGCTATCACTCCTGCTCTAGTAGCTGTTATTGTATTCCATTTGTTGGGGTCCAATTGATCCTTCCCCTTCAATCCAAATGTCTTGAAAACTTCCTTGGACTGACTGGCTGTCCTCTTGCCATGATAACACGTAATGAGATGTTGCAGGGTGCATCCAGCTCTTCTGTCTTTTGATATTCCTTGCCCCATTCTTCGTCTATCTTCTTCAGCTTTTAGACCCTTGAACGTCCTTTGGACTAAACCTACCTATCCTGGAGATACTCAGAGACTAACTCCTTTTGTATTCCCACCTAAGGTGAGGTCTAGAACCACCTTTCCTGGAGATACCTAGAGACTAACTCCTTATTTGTATTCCTACTGAAAGGTGGTGTCCTAACTTCAAAGGGGGCTGAGAATGTTGAATGGCGCTGGGTTACCCTTCTTGTAACAGAGATACACTCTATATCCGATGGCAATGGCAAACAGGGCTATTCCCACTAACACTAGGGCAGTGAATATCACATCCATTGGACAGAGCAGGTACACTATTCCCTTTCAACACTCACTGATGTATGGGATCTATGACAACCAACAAGGACAACAGCACAGAAGTAAAGCGCAGGAGAGCAGACACGCGACACACGGAGAGGCAGAGAAACACAGAGAAACAAACAAGCAAACAACCAAACAAGGCACAGAAAACATCAGCTGGCAAGGCTCTCTCAGAGTTCAGTGGAAACCCGCCAATAACCCAGTTTCTACTCACAGTGTACCATTTTGCGCGTTGAGGAGAGGGGAGATCAGATGTGGGGAGCATAAAGAGAAGAATAAGGTTCAACTCTTACCTGGCCAGGTGTTTCTGGTCCCCACGTCTGGTCACCTCCCCCTCGGCTTGGCAAGACAGTCCACTGCGTCCTGGGATTAGAAACACGGGTCCCTGCTTTTCGGGCGCCAGATAATGTTAGGTTGACCTAACGGTCACAGCTATTGCCAGCGATGTCCGAATGCAGAGAGGGTACCGGTGACCCCCCTCTGCCCTCCCTTTAGCCTTCAATGAAAACAGGCAGACACCGTTATACATGTAAAGGCTAGGAGACGTGCGGCTCCGAATAGAAAGTCTGTATTATTTTGTTTACATTTCAAGGTTATACAGATTTGATTAGGGCGTAACTATGCAGCATACATATTCATTAATCTACATTCATTAAGGCGTGGATTGCATATTCCCAGCAAGAGAAATTAACATAATGACTTATACTCCCATAACAGTCTATGACGTTTCTTTTTCCATAACAAGAATGTTTTTCAGTCGTCTCTAAGTCAAAACATTCTGCGTCCTTGAAGTTGGTCTCATAGTTTATTACGCAAATAAGTCTGGTTCGGTCTTGCCAGGGAGAATGAATTTCTATTATTTTCTAAGTCAGTGAAAAAGGTTAACTCTTTCCTCACAGCAGCTTAACAATTCAACTATTTTTTTTTTTTCCGTACATGGTCTTACAAAATGCCGACTCTATACCTGACACTTAAGCTGCACAAGAAAAATTGTGGTCCACCTGGTCACCCAATAGTGTCGGGTATAGATGGGCTATGTGAGGGAGTGTGTCAATGTTGGATTTTAACCTTACGCCTTTGGCTGCCTCCCTCCCTCCCATCCTACATTAAGGACACCACTGAGGCTTTGAGGAGGTTGGATAATGTTGTCCTTGAGCCAGATAACATCATGGTGACCACGGATGTGGAAAGTTTGTATACATCTATTGGTCACCATGATGGACTCAGAGCAGTCTCATACTTCCTATCCTCCAGTAATCTAGACAAAAAGTTGGTTGAACTGTTGCTTATTTTGCTGGAGTTTATCTTAACCCATAACGTATTTACCTTTAAGGGATCCATCTTTATCCAGAAGTAAGGTACAGCCATGGGGGCGTCTTGCACCCCAGCCTATGCCAATTTATTTTTGGGGGCCTGGGAGAGAGAGATCTTTGTCACGGAAACAGATGTCGATATCAGTAAGGTTAACAACTGGATGAGATAAAGTGACGACATCTGGTTCCTGTGGGACGGGACCCCCAATGAATTGGCAGGATTGATTGATAGATTAAATAAGAACTCTATCAATGTATTCGTTACAGATAGGTCAGGTCAGGAGATCGACTTCTTGGATTTAAAAATCAAAGTAACAGATGAAGGGAGATTGACCACAGAGATATATAGGAAGCCTATGGCAACGAATGCCTTTCTGCACGCACAATCCTTGCATCTTCCCGCAACTATCAATAGTATTCCTATTGCACAATTCCTCAGGGCCTGGAGGATATGTTCCTCTGAGGAAGCATTTTCTGCACAGGCAGGGGATTTAACACAGAGATTTCTACATCGAGGATATAGCAAAAGGTTGATTAAACGTGGGTTCGATCGAGCTAGGATGCGTATAAGGGATTCCCTTTTATATCCAAATCACTTCCAACCAAAAAGTCAGAAGGAAGGTTTTGTCCGATTAATAACTACTTATAATAATCGCTGGAAAGATATTCTTGAGATCCTTAGAAAGCATTGGAGTATTTTAACAACAGACTCCATTCTAAGGAAAAATATATCACAATATCCATTGGTAACAGCACGAAGAGAAAGGAACATCAAAGACCATTTAGTATGGAGCCATTATGGACCCACAACTAGTAACCAGCTTAGAACAGGAGTGGTTGGCTTCTTCCCATGCGGGTTATGTAAGGCATGTGCTAATATGCGGAAGGCCAAAACCTTCAAAGGTGCAAAAGACGATAGGGAGTATGAGATCAGGCTGTATTTGAGTTGCACTTCAAAGGCAGTGATCTATCAGGCCTCTTGTCCATGTAATTTATATTACATAAGCATGACCACCCGAGAACTTAGGATTCAGGTGGGTTAACATGTCAGAGACATTAAAAACGCAAAAGAGACCTCTGCCAATGAATAACTCAAAACCATCTCTCGTCACTTCAAAGAGTTTCACAACTCAGACTCTAGACACCTGATGGTTAAAGCAATCGACCAGATTAGGGTAGATACACGTGGTGGGGATGTTGGTAGAATCCTCCCTCAACTTGAGAGCAGATGGATCTATCATTTAGGAAGTGTCCCCAGATGGCCTCAACGAAAATTTTGGTTTCAATGCCTTTTTGTGAGTGAAGTACTTAGTATTATCTGGAGACGTCCGTTTTTAATATTTTATTATATTTCCTTTATGTGTGATGTCTTCTTTGCAATAGCATCTTTAATAACAGGGAATTGTATATTTATATAAGGTGTGCTAATTTTTGTCCATTTCTTCCTTTTGAGGTCCTTACTATACAGTATATATACTTGCATATACAATACTTACCGTGGGAGCGGGGTGAATGATGATGTGGTGCCGTCGATGCTTTGGTGATGGATTGATGGTCATCCGGCCTTTATCTGGGAGATGTATCCAATGGAGGATGAGGAATACCTATTGGGCGCACAAGGATGACGGGATTTAAATTAGTCATATTTTGATCATATACCTTGAGGTGTACCTGATGTGCCCCCATATTGGACATTTACCCTTGGGTGAACCTTGCTGGAGGAATGGCTGCCCTGGGACTCTGTATAGGAACCAGCGGCCGTTCAGCTTATAACAGATTATAAGGAATGTCTATATTGCTGGAAAGGAACACCAACAGTATATTTCGGCTTTAAAGGACACATACAATTTATGCGATATCTGTATATGTTCAGCCTTATATATTTATGGGATTTTCATGAAAATATATTTGTTGGCACTATGCCTATGGTACTACTATTATTTGTGTAGATGGATATTTATATTTATATGGTTGACATTATTAGCACATATGTACATTTATGCAAGTATTGTATGTAATTGTTTTATGATATTGTCCTTTATGGTGCTTTTTCTATGATGTTACATGCTTCTATATGTAATCCCTTTAAACTTGAAGTGCATCTCCTTGGTTAAAATTTATTGGTAGGCCGTTATAATGCACCTACATACTAATCAATACCTTAGTGCTGTACATGCTGTGTGCGGCTGGGGCCTGACAGAGGATTCCTCATTCTTTACTTTGGCCGATGGTACGGGGAGACACAAATGCGCAGTGGTGGCGGCATCGCGTTGCCACGATTACTGTGCTGGGTGGGTTCCCGGCCGGGCCGGAACAAAAATGAGGTAATTTCCTGGTACATCCTCCTGTCATGGAGGTGCCCGCGCCGGAACAAGCATGGACACGTGGCAGAAATCAATTTACCACATAAGCACACATATATGTGTGTATTTAAGGGGTGCTCACACCACTATAGATATGCCTGCCTCCTGATGAAGCCCAGGTGAAACGCGTTGAGGCGCGGTGGGATGAGAGATACAGCTACTTTATGGTCAGGTCTGTGTTTTGATATCTATTAAACAATTGTTATGCAGCTCTGTCAGGGTTATTGACTCAGTCTGTTTACCTAGACCAGGGTGGCAATTCTCTTCGTTGCCACTTATTTTAGTGGGAGTGTATTTCTATGCTTAGCCTGGGAGGACTATTATGACCCACAGTGATGTGTTATGTAGCTTGGGGGTTGTTCCAACAATTCAGTATGGTACTTTTGAAAGTCATTCTATATTAGAATCTCCCTTCTATTAATCCCTGCGGGATGAATTATGTATGCTGTTATGCTGAGTCCGAGAGGACTATTATGACCCACAGTGATTTATGCTTAAGGTCAGGGCTTGTGCCAACAACTTTGTCTAAACACTCTGAACGTTATTCTATATTAATAATCCCCTGCCAATACCTGTGGGACTAATTATTGATACTGTAACCTGATGTTTCATTAAGCCTGCTTTACACGTTACAATTAATCGTGCGATTGCATTTGCAATCGCAACCGCCCCCATCGTTTGTGCTGCATGGGAAATTTGTTACCCGTGTCGCACAATGCTGTTACTCCCCGTCACATGTACTTAAATTCCAAACAACCTCGCTGTGGGCGGCGAACATCCACTTCCTGAAGGGGGAGGGACGTTCGGCTTCACAGCGACGTCACACAGCAGCCGGTCAATAGAAGCGGAGGGGCGGAGATGAGCAGGACGTAAACATGCCGCCCACCTCCTTCCTTCAGAATTGGCGGCTGGACGCAGGTAAACTGCAGTTCATCGTTCCCAGGGTGTCACATGGAGCGACGTGTGCTGCTTCGAGAACAATGAACAACAGGACGTTCGATTTTTAGAAAATGAGCGATGTGTCAATGATGAACGAGAAGGTGAGTATTTCTGCTCGTTCATAGCTGTCATACGCTACGATATCACTAACGATGCCGGATGTGCGTCACTTACGACGTGCTCCCGCCAACATCTCGTTAGATGTATCGTAGCGTGTAAAGCTCGCTTAAGTCTGTGATTCAGGCACTCGGCCATATATTAATATTTTGATCATTACAGGACCTATGCTAACAGATCTTTGTAATTACTGCTAACTGTCTTTACCATAGGTTGTTTGTGTGTCCACCCACCCCTCCCCATATATCAGTTTCTTCTGCCCTATTATGCCTATTGTTTGTATGTTTTTATTGAATATCTAATAAAGCTATATTTTTTTAAAAGGATTTATTAGCATCATGAGTATTCCTTTGGGGATACAAGTGGTTTAATTTACATATAGGATGCTATCCTGATTACTTAATTGCAAGATGTGGAATGTGTGGTTCTATGGTCTTACAGCAACTCCGGGTAGATGGTCAAAATGAGATGTCCCCAGTCCATGAGATCTCAAACAGGGACGAGAAGTTCCTCTGCCCCTGTACCAGGCGATACTCTCTGTCTCCCAATTTCGGTTGGCCCACAGCTTTGGTATCGTCCACTTTAGTCTTCAGTCACAGGCTATGCTCCTCCAGACGATGAATACCGCTACCATAGCACATGTATCCAGCTACAACCAGCAACAATAGTCCTTAGGGGTGCTTCACACACAGCGAGATCGTTGCTGAGATCGCTGCTGAGTCACGGTTTTTGTGACGCAGCAGTGACCTCATTAGCAATTTCGCTGTGTGTGACACTGAGCAGCGATCTGGCCCCTCCTGTGAGATCGCTGCTCATTACACACAGCCCTGGTTCGTTTTTTTATTGTTGCTCTCCCGCTGTGACGCACAGATCGCTGTGTGTGACAGCGAGAGAGCGACGAAATTAAGCGAGCAGGGAGCAGGAGCCGGCATCTGGCAGCTGCGGTAAGCTGTAACCAGGGTAAACATCGGGTAACCAAGGTGGTTACCCGATATTTACCTTCGTTACCAGCCTCCGCAGCTCTCACGCTGCCTGTGCTGCCGGCTCCTGCTCTCTGCACATGTAGCTGCAGTACACATTAATTAACCCGATGTGTACTGTAGCTAGGAGAGCAGAGAGCCAGCGCTAAGCAGTGCAGGACAAGGAACCCTACTGTAGGCCTGATTATATTACAGTCCATGGAGACAGGCTTGGGTTGACATTCTGCTACAGGGAGTACAATGGCTTATTGGAGGCCCCAGAGACATTCAGTCAAAATCATCTTAAACTAGGAGCAAGCAAATTTGTAATTAAACACAACAATAAGAATGATATAACCAGTACTGGAAACAGTCCGATATACGTCTATTGGTCCAATAGTTATTAATCCAGGGCCAGCTCCTCACAATATGTTTAAATGTTATTATTTATGTACCTATACTATATTTACATAATTATGTACCATAGAGAAGAAATTAGCTATATCAACAACCTAAGTATATTTATCCTTGATATATAAACTTTATTATCAAATATAAACAATAATTATAATACATGTTATATATACTTTTCCTTTGATTTCTGGTAACATGACAATTCTTTATATTTTTAATTGGTTTTAATCATGTAACTAGTACTAAATTAAATATTATTTGTATTAAATTTTATTTGTAGTAAGTTTATATGTTTGCGTCCTTCCAGCAGAGATTTCTGTTGCTTGGATTAATAGGTGTCATCTTGCATCTGCCACTTAACCTGCTCTATAGGGGAGGTGAGGTTGAAGCGTGTCAGCGCTTGTTGTCGGGACTTCAGCATTTAATCACTACATCGTCTCAGTTTTCTCAGTGCTAGCAGATATTATTTCAGGTGAAAAATGACACTCCGGAGTAGAGATGAACGAACCTGTTCGATAAAGGTTCACCAATTTCAAATTCGGTACAAGTCTTATCCTGTTCGTTTGAGCTCGGTAACCACGAGTCCTTTTCCCAAAAGTTGGCAATGTTTGGTTTTGTTCGATCACTGCTCACAATTTAAAAAATGATTTTCTCATAACATGTTATACTTTTGGATAGGATTGTGGTGCTGTAAGATGAATGAGATGATGTGTTTAATGAGTGAAGGAGGTGGGGACTCGGAGGAAGCTCGAAGTGTGCAGCACCATTTTTTTCTTAATTGTATTTGCAACTATTCCTGCAACCAATCACGGCATAGTAAAAATCCACAAGGTTCAGACTTAAGGGCTTGTGTGATAGGCTCCCTTAATCACATGTCCGTCTGCATATAAATTGCAGACATGTGGCATCGGCGGCATTTTGTGAATGGGAAATGTTAGGGAAGGTGTTCCCGCCGATGCTACCTTCGAGGCTGCTAGACAGTTATCTTAGCTAGGGGTTTAATAATAGGTAGCTGAGATAGATAGGAGAGCGATAGTGTAGAATAAGGACGTACAGTGTAGGGAAGCTGCATGCCACAAATCGGCATTTAATGATATAAATAGGGATAGCTACTTGTCAGTGCCTGCTAAAGAGTTGTCAGTGAACTTTCTAAATAGGTATTGCTACTTATTATAGCCTGCTCCCAATTAGAAAGTCAATCACATTTGTAAGTATTGTTAGTTAGTTCACTAGCAAGTTGACAGCAGGCAGTACTAACTAACAATACCTACAAATGTGATTGCGTAATTTTGAGCAGGCTATTAAAACTGATAAGACCTTTTTACTTAGTTCACTAGCAAATTGACAGCAGGCAGTACTAAGTAAAAAGGTCTTATCAGTTTTAATAGCCTGCTCAAAATTACGCAATCACATTTGTAGGTATTGTTAGTTAGTGATAAAAAGAAGAGCGTCTTAACAGCACAGCAGTCGCATAAAGAGTATATTGGAAAGCAACACTTTATTCCAAATCCATAAGCAAAAACATTAAAACAGTAGTGTAGACAGGGGTGCATGCGTTTCAGGCAGCAAACTACTCTAAGACCCCTTTACACACTGAGACTTTCAGCGATCCCACCAGCGATCCCAACCTGATAGGGATCGCTGGTAAGTTGCTAGGAGGTTGCTGGTGAGCGGTCACACAGTCAGACGCTCCAGCGATCCCACCAGCAACCTGACCTGGCAGGGATCGCTGGAGCATCGCTACACGGGTTGCTGGTGAGCTGTCACCAGCAACCAGTGACCAGCCCCCAGCCAGCAGCGACGCACTGAAGCGATGCTGCGCTTGGTAACTAAGGTAAATATCGGGTAATCAACCCGATATTTACCTTGGTTACCAGCGCACTCAGCTACACGTGCAGAGAGCAGGGAGCAGCGCACACTGCTTAGCGCTGGTTCCCTGCTCTCCTAGCTACAGTACACATCGGGTTAATTACCCGATGTGTGCTGCAGATACATGTGCACAGAGCAGGAGCCGCACACACTGCTTAGCGCTGGCTCCCTGCTCTCCTAGCTACAGTACACATTGGGTTAATTACCCGATGTGTGCTGTAGCTACACGTGCAGAGAGCAGGGAGCCGCACACACCGCTTAGCGCTGGCTACCTGCTCTCCTAGTTACAGCACACATCGGGTTAATTACCCAATGTGTACTCTGCTACACGTGCAAGAAGCAGGAGCCGGCACTGACAGTGAGAGCGGCGGAGGCTGGTAACGAAGGTAAATATCGGGTAACCAAGGACAGGGCTTCTTGGTTACCCGATGTTTACCATAGTTACCAGTGTCCGCAGATGCCGGCTCCTGCTGCCTGCACATTTAAGTCCCCTTTACACACTGAGACTTTCTAGCGATCATGCTGCACAGCGGGAAACAAAGGACCAAAGAATGGTCCTGAACGATTTGTAGCGATCAGCAACTTCACAGCAGGGGCCAGGTCGTTGATGTGTTTCACACACTGCAATGTCGCTGGTAAGGTCGCTATTACGTCACAAAACCGGTGACGTTACAGCGATGTCGTTTGCGATGTTGCAGTGTGTAAAGCCACCTTTAATCCTGACATATCTCTACATGTTAGAATGCATTAAATGCTTAATTAAACAAATACACAAAAGGTGAGATAACTCTCACAATCAACAGTAACGATGATATTGCCAGAGAACATAGTTGACATGAAAAAACAGTAATTGGATTCATTGCCTAATGGAAAGAAAACAAAAATATTTGCATATAAAACAAAACCTCTTTTAAAAAAGTATATTTAGACATAAATGCATTTAACTGTGTATCTGCACAATATAGGCCCACATTATATATCCATAACAATAATAAACACACACAGAAAAATATAAATGCACAAATGTGCAAATATAAAAAGTGCATTTAATTCAATAAATACAAAAGTCCACAAAGTTCAAGTAAATATTAACAAAAAAGTCCATGAACGGTTTGTAATAGTGGATAAACCCACTTAATATCAACTAGAATCCATGGACGAAATGTGATGCCCCAGGGGTGCCGATCCTGTTCAAGGACGCCACAGGGATTATACAATATCGCAAACAAGTAATGTCAGTTTCTTTATATATATCGTGAAGCCACTCATGGCTTGCGGTCAGGGATGTGGATGACCGCCGCTGCAGGTTTTACGAGCGCCTGGGGCTGATGGGGTCTGCAGCCAGATGATATAGCCTCCCATGAGTGAGGCAGGCCCCAGTTGCTCTGGTGAGCAGGGTAGCGGGTCCCGGAATAATACAAGCTGAGTCCAAAAGTCTTTTAACTGTTTTTTACTCACTTCAGATGTTACCGTGAGCTGACCCGGGCATTGCTGTGATGAACCAGGTAGGACTAGGGGCTCCTTTGAGCCAGTCTGAGGGTAACCTGTTAGCTCGCCTTCCTAGCACTCTGTGTTCGGATAACCCCCTGACGTGAAGTACCATGGTGGTCTATCCAGGATGTAACTTCTGCCTTTTCTCCCCTGTGTTTGGCCCGTTTGCCGGCAGCGTGGACCAAGTGAGATGGCTCCAGGCTCTGTCCCCTTATGGGTCCCTGTGTTGCTGCTGAGGCTCGGACACTGTGAGGTTGGTGAGGTACTTGTAGTTCCCCTCACCGGCAGGTTTAGCAGGTCGTTAAACTGAAGTCTGCTTTAGGGACCTGTACCCCGTGCGTGCCTAGTCACCAGGAGCACCTTCTGTTTCTCACCAGGTGACTGTTCTCCCCCGCTAACCGTTACTACCCCGTGCAGGGTCTGACTAGTGGGATCGCGCGTATCTACCTCGCGACCGCCGCTCACCACCACCAGACTGTCTCTCTCCCTCCTTTCCTTACAACCTCTGCACTCTAGCCCCCAGCCCCTCCGCTTCACCCCTTGACAAGATTTGAAAGCCAGCCCCCCTCCGTAGACTGCCCAAGGGTCCCATCTACTGGTGTGGGAGAACTGGTTGCTATGTGTCTGTGCGTACACACCTCGTTCTGGCCCTTAGGATTACCTAGAAGTACTGTCCCAGCATGGGTGCAATACTGAGTGGCGCCTGACTGGGTCAGGGGCGCCACACAAAACATTGGGCAACAATCTTCAATAACACTAGATAATTATTCAGCGGCCAAATTTAGTCCAGGAAAGCTGACAGGCATTCAAACAAAGTGCCTTCAGTATCATCAGGTAGAAAAATCAGCAGGGAAAATTTGTCCAGGAAAACTCAGACATTCAAGATAATGAATCAGCGGGCAAATTTAAGCCAGGAAAGCTCATAGGCATTCAAAGTGTCTTCAGTATAATTAGGTAGGTAAATTAGCAGGCAAAATTTGTGCAAGAAAACTCATAGACATTCAAGATATGATATCTTCAAAACTCCAAGTCAAAGGATCAGTAGGCAGAGTTAATCCAGGAACGCTCATGGAGATTCAAGCAAGGTGTCTTCAATCCTGTCACATAGGATGGATGAGCAGGCACAGTTCTTCCAGGTATGTCAAACCTCATAGACCATCCAAGCAAGGTAAATAATATAAATATTAAAAAAAAAAATCATTAAACATAAGCCCAAGGGTTATTATATATAGTCCACTGGATATGTAGTCTTCATTAATATTTCAATAAATAAATATACAAAATTAAACAGACATATAAACCATCCAAAAATGAATGGAAATAATGATGAAATATTGCAGTGTAAAATGAAACATCTGATACTGAGTGTTTAGCGGAATATCAACTACATCCCAACAGACAAACATTGCTTAAATGAAGGAAAACCATTGTAATACAGAATAAACAATTACATGCAGGAAACTTGACAGACTTAGGGTACCGTCACACTTTAGCGATGCAGCAGCGATCCCACCAGCGACCTGACCTGGTCAGGATTGCTGCTGCATCGCTACATGGTCGCTGGTGAGCTGTCAAACAGGCAGATCTCACCAGCGACCAGTGAACAGCCCCCAGCCAGCAGCGACGTACAAGCGACGCTGCGCTTGCACGGAGCCGGCGTCTGGAAGCTGCGGACACTGGTAACTAAGGTAAACATCGGGTATGGTTACCCGATGTTTACCTTAGTTACCAGTGCACACCGCTTAGCGCTGGCTCCCTGCACTCGTAGCCACAGCACACATCGGGTTAATAAGCAAACCTTTGCTTATTTACCCGATGTGTCCTGCCAGCTCGTGTGCAGGGAGCAGGGAGCCGGCACTAGCAGCGTGAGAGCTGCAGATGCTGGTAACGAAGGTAAATATCGGGTAACCACCTTGGTTACCCGATGTTTACCTTGGTTACAGCTTACTGCAGGCTGTCAGACGCCAGCTCCTGCTCCCTGCACATTCAGGATTGTTGCTCTCTCGCTGTCACACACAGCGATGTGTGCTTATCAGCGGGAGAGCAACAATAAAAAAACGAACCAGGGCTGTGTGTAACGAGCAGCGTTCTCACAGCAGGGGCCAGATCGCTGCTCAGTGTCACACACAGCGAGATCGCTAATGAGGTCACTGCTGCGTCACAAAAACCGTGACTCAGCAGCGATCTCAGCAGCGATCTCGCTGTGTGTGAAGCACCCCTTAAGCGGGCTTTACACACTACGAGGTCGCTATAGCGATCTCGTTGGGGTCACGGATTTTGTGACGCACATCCGGCCGCTGTAGCGATCTCGTTGTGTGTGACTCCTAGGAGCGATTTTGGATCGTTGCAAAAACGTCCAAAATCGCTCCTCGTTGACATGGGGGTCCATTCTCAAATATCGAGGCTGTCGCGTGGGCGAAGTTGTTCCTCATCCCTGCGGCAGCACACATCGCTACGTGTGACGCCGCAGGAACGAGGAACCTCTCCTTACCTGCCACACGCCAGCAATGAGGAAGGAAGGAGGTGGGCGAGATGTTCGTCCCACTCATCTCCGCCCCTCCGCTTCTATTGACCGGCCGCTTAGTGACGTCGCGGTGACGTCGCTGTGATGCCGAACGTCCCTCCCCCTTGAGGAAGGGATTGTTCGGAAGTCACAGCGACGCCGCTGACCAGGTAAGTGCGTGTGATGCTGCCGTAGCGATAATGTTCGCTGCGGCAGCGATCACCAAATATCGGCATAACGATAGGGGTGGGTGCTATCATGCTCGCCATCGCTAGCATCAGCTAGCGATGTCGCAGCATGTAAAGCCCGCTTAACTCACAGATTGTGGATCGAAAAGCAGATCCATTATCACTGTTATGGAGTACATAGTAAATACTGTCTTCCTGAAAGTTACTAAATAATGACACAGAAAAAAAAAAATTAAATTAAACCCTCCCACCCAAAAAAAACCTGCAAAGCAAAAACCTAAAATTTTGTAGACATGGAAAAACTTAATAGAGAAAGAAAAAAATGTGTTTTCAAATTTTAACCACGTTGATGTCTATTTCCCATCTTCAGGATCCATGATGCCTCCCTCTTAAAGGGAACCTGTCAGGTGCAATATGCACTCAGGACCACGAACAGTTATGGGTGCACATTTATAATCTCTGCCTAACCGTCCCTGTATTCAGTAGCTTACATAAATACAGTATTTCTAAAGATCCTTCATTATGCTAATTTGCGGAGCGATTAGTCTCAAGGGCGTTAGTTCTTAAGCTGGTGTCACACACAGCGACAACGACAACGACGTCGCTGCTACGTCACCATTTTCTGTGACGTTGCAGCGACGTCCCGTCGCTGTCGCTGTGTGTGACATCCAGCAACGACCTGGCCCCTGCTGTGAGGTTGCCGGTCGTTGCTGAATGTCCAGCTTCATTTTTTGGTCGTCACTCTCCCGCTGTGACACACACATCGCTGTGTGTGACAGCGAGAGAGCGACGAAATGAAGCAAGCAGGGAGCAGGAGCCGGCGTCTGGCAGCTGCGGTAAGCTGTAACCAGCGTAAACATCGGGTAACCAAGGGAAGACCTTTCCCTGGTTACCCGATATTTACCTTCGTTACCAGCCTCCGCTCTTGCTGCCAGTGCCGGCTCCTGCTCTGTGCACATGTGGCTGCAGTACACATCAGGTAATTAACCCGATGTATACTGTAGCAAGGAGAGCAAGGAGCCAGCGCTAAGCAGTGCGCGCGGCTCCCTGCTCTCTGCACTGTGACATGTAGCTGCAGCACACATCGGGTTAATTAACACGATGTGTACTGTACCTAGGAGAGCAAGGAGCCAGCGCTAAGCGCGGCTCCCTGCTCTCTGCACATGTAGCACAGCGACGTTATGATCGCTGCTTCTGCTGTGTTTGACAGCTAAGCAGCGATCATAACAGCGACTTACAAGGTCGCTGTTACGTCACCGAAAATGGTGACGTAACAGCGACGTCGTTGTCGCTTAGTGTGAACCCAGCTTTAGGCTCATTCCGCCCTCTTAGCATGTTAGCACGCCCACAGGACGCGTGCTAACATGCTATTCAATGTCCATCGCTCGGCGTCATCAGCATACTCTTATGTGAAGTTGTTGAGGACAAGAATTGAGTAACCAAAAATACTTAATTATCAACACACATATATATGCATATATATATATATATAAATAAATAATATATATATACTGCATATTCAGTGTTTTTTCCTTAATACAGTATATACAGTGCTGGCCAAAAGTATTGGCACCCCTGCAATTCTCTCACATAATACTCAGTTTCTTCTTGAGAATTATTGCAATCACAAATTCTTTGGCATTATTATCTCCATTTAATTTGTCTTCAATGAAAAACCCAAAATAAATTTGTCATAAAGCCAAATTGGATATAATTCCACACCAAACATAAAAAAGGGGGTGGACAAAAGTATTGGCACTTTTTGAAAACTCATGTGATGCTTCTCTAATTTGTGTAATTAACAGCACCTGTAACTTACCTGTGGCACCTAACAGGTGTTGGCAATAACTAAATCACACTTGCAGCAAGTTGCCTCAACCTCTGTCCTTTGTCCTTGTGTGTACCACATTGAGCATGGAGAAAAGAAAGAAGACCAAAGAACTGTCTGAGGACTTGAGAATCCAAATTGTGAGGAAGCATGAGCAATCTCAAGGCTACAAGTCCATCTCCAAAGACCTGAAAGTTCCTGTGTCTACGGTGCTCAGTGTCATCAAGAAGTTTAAAGCCCATGGCACTGTGGCTAACCTCCCTAGATGTGGAAGGAAAAGAAAAATTGACGAGAGATTTCAACGCAAGATTGTGCGGATGGTGCATAAAGAACCTCAACTAAAATCCAAACAAGTTCAAGCTGCCCTGCAGTCCGAGGGTACAGCAGTGTCAACTCGTACTATCCGTCGGCATGTGAATGAAAAGGGACTGTATGGAAGGATACCCAGGAAGACCCCACTTCTTACCCCGAGACATAATAAAGCCAGGCTGGAGTTTGCCAAAACTTACTTGAGAAAGCCTAAAACAAGGAAGAATGTTCTCTGGTCAGATGAGACAAAAGTAGAGATTTTTGGGAAAAGCCATCAACATAGAGTTTACAGGAAAAAAAGAGAGGCATTCAAAGAAAAGAACATGATTACTACAGTCAAATATGGCAGAGGTTCCCTGATGTTTTGGGTTAATTTGCTGCCTCTGGCACTGGACTGCTTGACCGTGTGCATAGCATTATGAAGTCTGAAGACTACCAACAAATTTTGCAGCATAATGTAGGGTCCCAATGTGAGAAAGCTGGGTCTCCCTCAGAGGTCATGGGTCTTCCAGCAGGACAATGACCCAAAACACACTTCAAAAAGCACTAGAAATCGTTTGAGAGAAAGCACTGGAGACTACTAAAGTGGCCAGCAATGAGTCCAGACCTGAATCCCAAAGAACACCTGTGGAGAGATCTCAAAATGGCAGTTTGGAGAAGGCCCCTTCAAATCTCAGGCACCTGGAGCAGTTTGCCAAAGATGAATGGTCTAAAATTCCAGCAGAGCATTGTAAGAAATTCATTGATGTTTACCAGAAGCGGTTGTTCGCAGTTATTTTGGCTAATGGTTGTACAACCAAGTATTAGGCTAAGGGTGCCAATACTTTTGTCTGGCCCATTTTTGGAGTTTTGTGTGAAATGATCAATGATTTGATTTTTGTTTCATTCTCTTTTGTGTTTTTTCATTGCAAGCAAAATAAATGAAGATAATAATACCAAAGAATTTGTAATTGCAATCATTTTCAAAAAGAAACTGAGTATTATCTGACAGAACTGCAGGGGTGCCAATACTTTTGGCCAGCACTGTACCAGCATATGTAACAAAGATGGCTGCTGCATCCTGGACAACTGCCAAAGAAGTTAAAGAACAAAGGAATTCCTAAAGTTTGGACTGACCAATCTAGCAGAGACTATGCAAATTCCTATACGTCTTGAGTCCAGCCTGCGATACTTGAATGGACTATATTTTGTCTACACCCTTCACTCCTCTAAAGCTATAAAACGTTTCAAACAGTAAAGAGAATCAGAATCTCACTGGCGTCAGTCATGGAGAGAAGGCTCATAATAACCAATTTAAGTCTGTTATTTCTTTCTCGTGTGCACATGTCACGTTTCCCGGTTCCCTGCGCCGCCTGCCACTCATCGCTCCAGCCCCCGGTCCTCCTGCCCGCGGCTGCTCCTCCTCCTATTGCTGATGACGATGTATATGCGGTAAGAGATATAGTGGCCATGAAGACTGTTCGGTGTTATGATCCGGAACCATGGAAGACCACCATAAATCATTGGTAAAAGGTTACAAGAGCATTGGCAACTAATCTGGCCGCCATCTCCTTACTAACCATCAACACTAGAAGTAGCCGAGGGGTGAACTAACATCCTGTGCACCGCGAACCCAGCCGGAGAACTAGCTATCCTAAAGGAAGGAAAGATGAATAACTCTCTGCCTCAGAAAATAGATGAAGAATAGCAAGCCCCCCACATTCAAAGACTGCGGTGATATAGGAAAACACAATACACAGATAGATGATAGGATTAGCAAAAGGTGAGGCCCTACTGACTAAATAGGACAGGATAGGAAAGGGACTGATGGTGGCCAGAGAAAAACCCTACAAAATTCCAAAAACCTAATAGTACAAAAAGCCCTCAGATCACTAGATCTGAACTCCGTCCTATACCAGGCTCTCTTGTCATACCAATGAACAGAAAGCAGGAACCATTACAAATTCAAGAAGCAACAAACACATGAACTTATAGGAGCAATACTCCAAACATAGGTGCAGGGAGCTTCCCAGCTAAGCAACTGAGAGGGAAGATCCCTGCATGCAAATAAACTGAAAACAACCACAGCAAATGACAATTTCAGATAAGAGCAAAAAGAACCAAACAACAAATAAAGGGACAAGCACTTCTGTGGGGTAAATGTGGTCTGGAGCAGGATGGAGCAGGCTGGTGAATAAAGAACAACTGACATCCGGCATAGCCTGCTAGCAGACCAGGGTTTAAATAGGCAGAGAGTTAGCAATGTAAACGCCCATTGCTCAACACACCTGGTCTCTGTCCAAACCATTCCTGGCCACAAGAGGGAGCCTCACAGCAGCAAAAGCATAACTGACATTCACAACAGTGCGGGGTAGGCAGTTCTTCCTTGTTGATTGGGAGGGCTGCGGTCCCGAAGACCGGTCCTGGGAACCCTGGGAGAACGTTGGCACTCCTCTGATATGCGCCTTCTTGTCCCGGTTGCGGGGAGGGGGACGCGTGGGAGGGGGTACTGTCACGCTCTCCGGTCCCCGGCACCGCCTGCCACTCACCGCTCCGGCCCCTGGTCCTCCTGCCGGTGGCTGCTCCTCTCACTCCCCCTCCTCTGCGTCCTCCGTGCCTCCCGTCCACCGGCTCTGGCATCCCCCTGCGATCCAGGACACTCTGTCCTCCCCTGCATCTCCTTCACAGCGTCCTGTACTGGCCTCCAGCACCCGAGCCTCGCGCATGCGCATTAGGGCGTGTGCGCATGCTCATTCACCTTGTCTTAAAGGGCCAGCTTCCCATGAACAGGATATGACAAGATACAGGTACAGGGTATATAAGACTTCCCTTTTCTGGTGGGCGGTGCCTGATCAACGTGTTCCCAAAGCTAGGTGCTCAGGTCCCCTTGTGCTTTGTCTCTCCGTTAATACTGTCTCGTCCACAGAGTCCGTCCGCTGGTCCTGACTACCGGTTCTCCAGGAAGTGTCCCGGTGACCGTCTGCTGAGGATCCTGCCATCTTCCGTTAGCCTATACCCGTCACCGATCCCCGACTCTACCTGGTACATCCGCCTGCACAGCTCACTGGACCCGGACCCCGTCAGCTGTTCCTACCCGGCACCTGAACCCGGTTCCAGCCATCCGTCCTGCTGACGGTGCCTTTGGACTCAGACACATTCCCTGCAGATCTCTGAAGGACTCGTACCCCTAGTGTTCCGGCTACCGTGCATCAAGGCCCTCTGGCGGGGTGACCGGACAGTCCCTGTATAGGGGTTAGCTCCGGGTTGCCTCACTGGAGGACTCCGGTGCACGGCCCAGTAAATCCACCACCAGGACGTAACAGCAAACATGACAATATAATTTGAACACGGCAGTCAGTGAGGAAGAGTAGGAGTGGTACAACATAGAACCTGACAATGCCATTTGGTGTGAAACAAGTGGTACGCAGCTGTGTAGCTTTGCAGATAAGGAGGAAGCCAAAGAGGTTATGTTGGCAATTCCCATGCAAACACATAGTGATGCAACCATGAGAAGCACTGCATCCTCAGCCACAACTCTACCTGTGTCCAGCAGTGGTCACGGATCTGTAGTTTGCAGGAAGGGTTCCTTAGCCTGGGCCTTTTTTGAGACCGCAAAGGATGACCCAACTTTCATTATCTGCCAACGTGAAACACAATGACTTAGTGGAGGCAAAAATTCAAATAATTTGATTACTACATGCATGAACTGGGAAATGCATTCCTGTGGGAATCTTACTGTGCTAAAATGCAGAGTACCACCAGCCGCCAAATCAACTGCATCTGCTGCTGCTTCCTCCTCCTGCATCACCATCAAAACTACTCTCACACAGTCCTCCAACTGCAGAACCTCCACTTGTTTACCCGCTGCAGTCGGGATGAGTAAGAGCCCATCAGCTGTTACAGAAGTGACCATGTCTTGTGATTTTGACCCATGTGAGACACTGAGGCCACATTCTGTGTGTTGCATGGGCCATACCTCCCTGCTGTGCAAACACATTATTGGGAAATGGGGGGGGGTAATTCATGCCATTGTCCTGCTGTCTGCCTGTAAGATTTTTAATCTCAAGACTCCAAGATGGGTCTTCAAATTGTCTTTTGTCTGTAATGTCAGGGTTCTGGAAGCAAGAAGCCTATGCCTGTCTCTCATACATCTTTATGTTTAAAAATGAAAATGCCAGCCCACATCCTGTGTGTTGCATGGACCATACTTCCATGGTGTGCAAACACGCTACAGAGAAATGGGGGGGATCAATACCACTATCCTCCATTGTCCTGCTGTCTGCCTGTAAGATTTTTAAATATCAATACTCCAAGATAGGTCTCCAAGTCCAAGTTGTGTCTTGTATGTACTGGCTGGAGTATGCCCAACATGTTGATCCAAAGGAAGGTAAAAACCCCTTAGGGCAGATGGAATTGCTTCCTGATTCCACATACTGCAGACTAGTTTTTTTCAGAAACATCTCATCATAGCATTAAGTACTCATAACTAGAGATGAGCGAAGTTGTTCGAAAAAGTTTGCAAATCTTAAATTTGGCAGAAGCCTTGCCCATTAGAATTCGGATTCTCAAACACTTTTTTCAAAATAGGAAAAATATGGTCTTTGTTCAGTAACTGTTGCTGCTTGCACTAATGGTTTTCTTCTACCTTATTATTATGACTTTAGCTAGGATAGTGCTGCTGAATGATTAGCCTGGGGAACGTGCTTGATGAAGGAAGGGGATTACTTACCAGTCCCCACACGAGCGGCTGTCACACTGCTTTGGGGTCCACTCATTATATCTCATATATATGTAGGGGTGTTAAGGGTTAGGTCCATTCCTGCATCTGTACCCGGCACACCTATGGCCTTTTACTGTAAATACTTTGTATAATTCGCCACAGGTGGCAGTGTTGCTATGTGTATGTGTGCTGCCCCCGTGCCAGCAGCCGTGCTGCTTGGATCTGGATCTGCGGTATGGCTCGAGGGATTCTACCGGACCCGGGGGTCACGCGGACACTTCGAATTAAAAGGGGGGACTTATTTGTACGAGGGTTGTTAAAAACTGTCTGTGACGCCACCCACGGTGTGTGGTGAGATGTAGCACCACAGCTGCTGTTGTGGGGCTCCCAGGGGCGATGGACTGGCAGCTGGATGTTAACCCCTCCGTGGGCAGAGATGGATGCCCCTGGGCCCAGTGTCTCTGTGCAGGGGATGATAACGGCAGGGGCCGGCGCACACGGTCAGGTCGGGGAAGTGACTCACTGTTGAATCAATCACGCAAGTCTTTTGGTAAACCAAGGTGATGGTGGCCGGCTGCCGCAGACGGGTGTATCTGGTCCCACACCCGGGCTGATGGTCACTACCCCTTTACTCTGCACTTTGTGTTTTCTTATGTAGACTTCCCAGTGTGTAACGCAGGAGTCCGCTCCCGGTCCTCTGGTTGGGAGCCGTGCCCGTCAGATGCTGACCCGTGGGATCTACCGGGCCCTGGCGGATGCCCTATCCCTCTCTGTGGGTGGTTGTCTACTTTTCCGGACTTAGGTTGGGACAGGACCTGGAATCCTGCCCTCAATCGGTTAATTAGCTAGGCCGTCGGTGCCGGTCCTGGCTTCAGGGTCCGAGTACCCCCTTGTGTGCACGGTTTCCGAGTCGGTTCTCCGGTGTCGGTACCGGCGAGCTACAACCCTGCCCCGGTCCACCTCAGATCTGCCGAGCAGTCTTCCCGTCTCCTGCTGGCGGTGACCACCGTCTTCCACCTAGCCAATGTGTCAGGGCTCCGACCCTGACACCTGTCAGCTGCTCTTCCTCACTCCTCTTTTCCCGCCCCGGGATCTCCAGACCCCGAGGTGGGCGTTTCCTTTCCGCCTGGTCCTGCCCACTAGTGTGTCTGTCCTTCCCTGAGGGGGTGACTAGGGTTTCAGGTCGGCTGCTTTAATCCTGTGTGGAAGCGGTGTTGTGCGGGGGCCTAACTAGTGTGACTACCTGGTATTGCCAGGGCGTCACATATGTTCTGGCACCTGAGTAGGCAAAAGGAGGAGGAGAACAGGGGTATATAAGGAAAAGTTGATGGTAGAGAAGGAGGAGAGAACCAAGGAATATGTAGAGGAATGAGCCCCCAAAGCGATACAAAGGATCCTGCACTGATGGTCGAGCTGCGTCCCCCAGGGAGAGGGGTTTAGTCGAACGGTCAGGGGTTTGGCATCAGTGTCTGCTGTATAAGACTTAAGCTGGGTTCACACTAAACGACAGCGACAACGACGTCGCTGTTACGTCACCATTTTCGGTGACGTAACAGCGACCTTGTAAGTCGCTGTTATGATCGCTGCTTAGCTGTCAAACACAGCAGAAGCAGCGATCATAAGGTCGCTGTGCTACATGTTCAGAGAGCAGGGAGCCGCGCTTAGCGCTGGCTCCTTGCTCTCCTGCAGCACACATCGGGTTAATTAACCCGATGTGTGCTGCAGCTACATGTCACAGTTCAGAGAGCAGGGAGCCGCGCTTAGCGCTGGCTCCTTGCTCTCCTACAGTACACATCGGGTTAATTAACCCGATGTGTGCTGCAGCTACATGTCACAGTTCAGAGAGCAGGGAGCCGCGCGCACTGCTTAGCGCTGGCTCCTTGCTCTCCTTGCTACAGTATACATCGGGTTAATTACCCGATGCATACTGCAGCCACATGTCACAGTGCAGGAGCCGGCACTGAGCAAGAGCGGTGGCTGGTAACCAGCGTAAACATCGGGTAACCAGGGAAAGGTCTTCCCTTGGTTACCCGATGTTTACGCTGGTTACAGCTTACCGCAGCTGCCAGTGCCGGCTCCTGCTCGCTTCATTTCGTCGCTCTCTCACTGTCACACACAGCGATGTGTGTGTCACAGCGGGAGAGTGACGACCAAAAAATGAAGCTGGACATTCAGCAACGACCGGCGACCTCACAGCAGGGGCCAGGTCATTGCTGGATGTCACACACAGCGACAGCGACGGGACGTCGCTGCAACGTCACAGAAAATGGTGACGTAGCAGCGACGTCGTTGTCGTTGTCGCTGTGTGTGACACCAGCTATAGAAGGAACACAGAGATTAGCATATAATGCAGGCAACAACTCAGATTTCATGAGAACCAGAGAGTGTGGAGTCTTTAGATTTGCCAAGTAGCAGAAACACTCAGACAAGCCATAGTTGAAATGTATAAAACATTTTATTAAATAGATGCTGTAGGGTATAACATAAACAAGTTGCCAACAATAAAGCAAAATGTCTCTATGTATGGCATTACAAAAGGCAATTACCTACCAATGGTCAGATCACCAAGATAAGGCCGGGATAACACGTGGGGACCTTATGGGCTAAACGAACGGCTCAACTTCGCCCTCTTCTTGTAAAAGTCCAGCCTATCCTTAGATCTTGATTTTTACCTTGTCCCATGATTCATCCTCTCCATGTAGCGGAGTGGTATTTCCCTCTCTGAATTTTATGGTGTACGTGTCTGCGCTGTCGCTTATTAACCATGCACAGACACCTACACATGTGGCTTCTATATACCACCGTGTCTGTTTATGCTGTAACTTGTAGTAGTTCATTTAGTTTCTTTTTTTAACAGTGTGTTCTGGTCCCCACGTGTTATCCTGGCCTTATCTTGGTGATCTGACCATTGGTAGGTAATTGCTTTTTGTAACGCTATACATAGAGACATTTTGCTTTATTGTTAGCAACTTTGCACTTGCTTATAGGCTATTGGTTACCTTTTCGGGCACCTGCCCCCGGAATTTTTTCTCAGATCTCCTTGGAGATTTGTTCTCTTCTACTCTTATCCGGGACATGTGGGGTTTCTTCCCCTTCAGCACTTCTTATTTCCTGGTCATCTAATTCTATATGTTTATGTTATACCCTACAGCATCTATTTAATAAAATGTTTTATACATTTCAACTATGGCTTGTCTGGGTGTTTCGGCTACTTGGCAAATCTAAAGACTCCACACTCTCTGGTTTTCATCAGTGTCTGCTGGCAGAAACCAAAAGAAGCCCGCACTCATGGAAAAAGTCAGTGCGTCCCTGTTGGTGGGGGTATGTCTGGATGGCCTGGCTTGAAGGGGAGACCCCTGGACGGATCCAGTCTCCTGAGCGGTACATGAAGTGAAATGAAGGAAAGAGAGGCCTACACAATGTAGACAGTGCCCGGGTGCCAGAGAACCGATTGCTGCAAAAGTGTATGAAGTGTTAACCCCTATTAGATGGATACCAGTGCCGGCAGGATGTTGACCGAAGTTATATGAAGATCCCAGGAATAAAGTTGCAATGTTTTGGTTAAGAAAGACTTGAGGCTGAACTTTATCATCTGATGAAGAAGTTACGAAAGTCACAGAGTCCTCCTGTGTGTGGTGCAGCGACGGGGAGGTGAGGGGTTAATGACAGATTGTGCTGTGACCTGTTGTTCCTCTGCTGCAATGACTACAAGCACTGCCTGCCCCATGCCCTGCACTTCATTTATTAATGGCTTCCTTGTCCACTGTCTGTGACAGTGTCTGTGATTGGTTGCAGACAGACTGCTGGCGTACCAGCGTCACTGATTGCTTGGCCTCACAGAGGCTGTCTGAGTCCCTTAATGAAGTGTAAAAATGAATAAATAAAAATGACATACAATCCCCCATATATTGATACCCAGCGCAGATAAAGCAGATGGCTACATGCAGCAGCCCCCAGCCATTTGCGTTATTTTGGCTGTGTATCAAAATACGAGAGACCTTTGCAGCTTTTCTAAAATTATTTAAACAAATAATTTTAAAAATGACACGCGATCTCCCCAATTTTGATACTAACTCAAGATAAAGCCAACAGCTGGGGGCTGGTATTCTCAGGCTAGAGAGTCCCATTGTTATTGTCTATAAATAGTAGCACACAGCTGGTCAGAATTATTGCATCCATTAGATCCGACAATTCCAGCACTTTATCTGACTCATGCGAATTGCCCTTATGCGATGGCAACCGGGGTGCTATTAGGGGTTAATGACAGCTATGGTTTGTCAAAAGATTACAGCTGCTAGTAAACCCAAGATTAGTAAAAAGGAGGGGTCTTGAGACCTCCCATTATTAACCTTCTATGTCAAAAGAAGTTAATAGAAAATACAATGAAATCCTTTATTTTTTAAAAAAAAACAACAACAAAAACTACCCTCTTTCTTTAAATTATTAACCTAAAAAACATCCAGGTCTGATGTAAACTTGACGACAACGTCCCACGATGATCCCGACTCTGGTATATATTGAAGTCGCAGTACGCGGGCACATTAGAGAACATGACCGCCTGCTGCAGATTTAGGCAGACACTGAGCCGCAGCTCTGAGCGGTGACGTCAGTGAGTGTTCTTGCGGTCACAGCTGTAGCTGTAGGTTATCATGGCATCCCACCTGTGACGGCAGGTAAACTCATCTCAGGTGAATTCAATTGGCTCTGCATCTCCTGGCATAAAACCACTGTTTTTTTTGCCAGGAGATGTAGATTTGGTGCTGGAATTTATACACCAAGTACCTGCACCAAATCTGCATCTCCTGGCAAAAAAACTGAATGAAAACTGAATCGTGCTTTGATGTGTGTTTTTTTTGCCAGGAGATGCAGTATTGGTGCAGAAATTTGGTGTATAAATTCCAGCACCAAATTTGCATCTCTTTGTAAAAAAATGCAGTTTTCTGCTTGGAGATGCAGGTCTCCTTAAGTTGAATGAACTCACCTGAGTTTACCTGCTGTCACAGGTGGGGTACCATGAGTAAACTCAGAGACATCACACAGCTGCAGGTCAGTCAGTATCTACCTAAAGCCACAGCATGCAGTCATATTCTCTAATGTTCCTCACGCTGCAAATTCAGTATGTAGCAGGACTAGAATTGTCATCGGACATTGTGGTGTAGATTATGTTGGGTGTTTATGTAGATTACGTTACTGGGTGTTTTGGGGATTAAT
Source organism: Anomaloglossus baeobatrachus (assembly GCF_048569485.1). NCBI lineage: Eukaryota > Metazoa > Chordata > Amphibia > Anura > Aromobatidae > Anomaloglossus > Anomaloglossus baeobatrachus. The sequence continues at coordinate 108,579,513 of NC_134363.1, read as the reverse complement.
AAATTGGAGAAAGAGTGTGCGTTTTAAATAAAGGATTTTTCTGTGTGTTTTGTGTTTATTTCTTTTTACTTACAGGATTAGCAATAGGGGGGTCTCATAGAATTCTCCCTATTACTAATCCAGAGTTTAGTGACAGCTGTGATTTTTTTTTACAAATAACAGATGTCATTAACCTCTTATATTACCCTGATTGACACCACATCAGGGCAATTGGGATGAGCAAGGTAAAGTGCCGGAATTGTTGAATCTAATGGATGCGACGATTCTGGGTAGCTGTTGGCTGCTATTTTTAGGCTGGGGGAGCCCAATAACCAAAGGCCTCCAAGGCTGAGAATTCCAGCCCCCAGGCCCCAGCTGTTAGCTACAGTATATATTGGCTGAGTATCAAAATTGGGGGAAATGCATGTCGTTTTTTGAAATTATTTATTTAATTATATTATTTATTTAAATACTGAAGAAGCCGCATGGGGTCTCACGTATTTTGATACACAGCGAAGATAGCGAACACAGCGGGGGCTTCAGCCTGTAGCCATCTGCTTTATCTGCTCTGGGTGTCACAATTTGGGGGACCCCACAACATTTTTATATATTTATTTATTTATTTATTTTTCACCACTGTAGGGACTCAGACAGCATGTGTAATTCAAACTGGTCACAAACGCTGTCACATAAGGTGGGGGAGTGGTCAACTGCAACCAATCACATATGCTGGTACTGACTGTGGGCTGGGGAAGCAGTGAATATGTATGACAACTAATGATCAGACCTGGAAGCAATGTTACAGGAAGGTCAGTAGGTATAACTGTCCTGCTTTATTCCTTATCTTCTTTCTTTTGCAGCCCCACAGCCCTTACTAACACCATTTAATAAAACATAAGTATGGATCAATTAGACTTATATGGCGTTTGGCGTCCAGGGTAAAGATCGGGGTCAAGTTTAGCTGGTGAACCTGATTTTTTTTTAGTTCCTTCTGATTTTGCGAACCCGAATATCCACGGGTTCGCTCATCACTACTCTTAACCTGTACATTGATAATGAATGAACCATTACAACATCATGTGGTAGAGAGTTACATAGTTTCATTCCTCTTATGTAAAGAATTCCTGTTTATGGTAATGACTAACCCTTCTTTCCTCTAGATGTAGAGGATGCCCCTTTGTCATCATTGTAGACTCATGTCACGTATAAAAACATACGCTGCCTTTGTGCAGCAGGCCTTCATGGTAAAATAGCTGCTAGGAAACCACTGCTAAGGACAGGCAACAAGCAAAAAAAGACTTGTTTGGGCTAAAGAACACAAGGAATGGACATTAGAACAGTGGAAATCTGTGCTTTCGTCTGATGAGTCCAAATTTGAGATCTTTGGATCCAACCACCGTGTCTTTGTAGAAAAGGTGAACGGATGGACTCTACATGCCTGGTTCCCACCATGAGGCATGGAGGAGGAGGTGTAATGGTGTGGGGGTGCTTTGCTGGTGACACTGTTTGGAATTTATTCAAAATTGAAGGCATACAGAACCAGCATGGCTACCACAGTATCTTGCAGCGGCATGCTATTCCATCCACTTTGCGTTTAGTTGGACCATCATTTATTTTTCAACAGGACAATGACCCCAAACACACTTCCAGGCTCTGTAAGGGCTATTTGACTAAGAAAGAGAGTGATGGGGTGATACGCCAGATGACCTGGTCTCCACAGTCACCAGACCTGAACCCAATCGAGAAGGTTTGGGGTGAGCTAGACCACAGAGTGAAGGCAAAAGAGCCAACAAGTGCTAAGCATCTGTGGGAACTCCTTCAAGACTGTTGGAAGACCATTTCTGGTGACTATCTCTTGAAGCTCATCAAGAGAGTGCCAAGAGTGTGCAAAGCAGTAATGAAAGCAAAAGGTGGATACTTTGAAGAACCTAGAATATAAGACATATTTTCAGTTGTTTCCCACTTTTATAAGTATTTCATTCCACATGTTTTAATTCATAGTTTTGATGCCTTCAGTGTGAATTTACAATTTTCAGAGTCCTGAAAATGAAGAAAACTCCTTGAATGAGAAAGTGTGTCCAAACTTTTGGTCAGTACTGTATATATATATATATATATATATATATATATATAATATATAAAGCTGAATGTGTGTGTGTATGTATGTATGTCCGGGATTGGCATCTGCACAGTCGCAGCTACAGCCACAAAATTTTGCACACTCACACTTCTGGACCCCAAGAGTGTCATAGGCTATGTTTTGAGGGGAGATTTTAACCCTGCGCTTTACAGTTATTCACCAAACATCCTGCCTCCATTAAAGCGAATGGAGCTGGGAGCCACAGTGCAGCCAGAACTTCAGAAGAATGCGCAGCCACGCCCTTAAATGGAATGTTGGCGTGTCACAATGCAGCCAGGGAAAGAGACAGACACAGACAGGGAAAGAGGCAGACGCAGACAGGGTAAGAAACAGACATAGACAGGGTAAGAGACAGACACAAAGAGACAGACACAGACAAAGAGACAGACTGACAGGGAAAGAGAGAGACAGATTAAGAGACAGACAAAGACAAAGAGACAGACACAGGGAAACAGGGAAAGAGAGGGAAAGAGGCAGACAGGGTATGAGACAGACAAAGACAGGTAAAGAGACAGAAAAAGAGGCAGACACAGGGAAAGAGACAGAAGGAAAGAGGGAAAAAGACAGACAGGGAAAGAGACAGACAGGGAAAGTGACAGAGATAGATAGACAGACAGGGAAAGAGATAGATAGTCAGACAGGGAGAGAGATTGAGACAGACAGAGAAAGAGACAGAGATAGTCAGAGACGCAGATAGAGACAGAAACAGGCAGACAGGGAAGGAGGAGACAGCCAGAGAGACAGACAAAGATAGATGGGGAAAGACTCAGACCTTGATAGAGACAGACGAGGAAAGAGACAGAGAAATAGAGACAGACAAGAAAAGAGACAGACAGAGACAGGCAGACAGGGAAAGAGACAGACAGGAAAAGACACAGACAAAGAGATTGGGAGACAGACAGGGAAAGAGACAGACCTGGGAAAGAGACAGACCTAGAAAGAGACAGATGGGGAAAGAAACAGAGAGATAGAGACAGACAAAGAAAGAGACAGACAGAGACAGGCAGACGGGGAAAGAGACAGACGGGGAAAGAGACAGACCTGTAAAGAGACAGACCTGGAAAGAGACAGATGGAGCACATTACTTGGCCAATTTAGATAAATCTGTGTGGAATATCTGTGGTGTTGAAATATATGTTGTGAAATGCTTCTATTAGCTTAGTTTTTGCCTTTTAATAATTACATTTCTATTTGTTTTGTGGTTTTTGTGTGCAGAATACATTTTTGTTAATACATTCTATTTTGTTAACAGCAGTTATTAACCCGGGCGAAACCAGGTAGTACATCTAGTATATATATATATGGACATTGAAGATTTCCCCTAAGCCTTCATTTTTCTAAACTGAATAACCCAAAGTTTGATATCCTGCCTTGGTATTGTAATCCACCCATTCCCTTAATCTATTCACCCCTAAGGCTGCTTTCACACTACGTTTTTTTAACATGCGTCCTGAACTTTTTTTAATGCAAAAACGGATCCAGTGGAAATGCGTTTTAATTTCAATGCATTTGCAATGGACTCGCGTCAACATGCATTCACATGCGTTTGCATGCGTTATAGTGAGGATCCAGCAAGTTGCAGTTTTTTAACATTTTTCAAAAACGCTACTTGTAGCGTTTTTGAGCTGCGTCCAAATACTGCAAATTGCTGGATCCTGACTAAACAGCACGCAAACGCATGTGAGCGCTGGCATGCTGATAGACAGGATCCTGCTTGCTCTACTGAGCATGCTCAGAAACCAGCCTCGAGTGATCAGTCTCTCTCTCCCCCTCCCTCTCTGTCTCTCTCCACCTCCCTCTCTCCCCTCCCTCTCCCTCTCCTCTCTCTCCCCCGCCTGAGAGCTGTGGACACTCGTAACCAAGATAAATATCAGGCAACCAAGGAAAGCGCTTCTCTTAGTTACCCGATGTTTACGTTGGTTACGTGTGCAGGGAGCCCGGCTCCCAGCAGCTGCAGACGCTAATTACAAAGGTAAATATCAGGTATCCAAGCAAGTTACCCGATGTTTACCTTGGTTACGAGCCTCTGCAGCTGTCAGAAGCTGGCTCCCAGTCTATCACGTTCAGTTCCACTGACTCCCGATCACATGACTCCAATGCCCACCCATAAACTTAAAGTGACAGGATCCTGCAAAATAACACATGCGTTGGCATGCGTTTTTTTGTTGTAAAAGCAGGATCCGCTTTTACAGCAAAAAAACGTTCATGACGTATGTTAAAAAAACGTAGTGTGAAAGCAGCCTTAGCCTGTTTTCACCTTCCTGACCAGGCCAATTTTTCAATTTTTACCAGTATCATTTTATGAGGTAAAATTCTAGAATGCTTAATCATATCTCAGTGATTAATAGATTGTTTTTCATGACACGTTCTATTTCATGCCAGTGGTAAAGTTTGGTCAATATGATTTGCATTTGTTTATATAAATATTGAAAATTTTACAAAAAGAATTAGAAAGTTTTGTAATTTTCAAACTCTGAATTGTTAGGCCTTTAGACCAGATAGTTGTATCACAACAAATAGTTAATACATAACATTTACCACTTTTGCTTTACGGGTATGTGCGCACTAGGCGTTTTTTTTACGCTGCGTTTTTATGTGCGTTTTTGTCTTAAAAAACGCACCCGCGGCAAAAAAACGCGTGTGTTTTTACCGCGTTTTGGTGCGTTTTTTGCTGCGTTTATGCTCAAATGCCATTAAAGATTGTTGATGATAAAAAAAAAAGGTCGATGTCATTTCCTTCTTCAATATGTTCATCATTGTATGCTGGAGAGCAGACGGCTGCAGAACTAGTGTATGCAGGAGAGCAGACAGCAGCTGCAAAACTACAAGGCTCAGCATCCTCCATCCAGGACTGTATGCAGGAGTTTTTTGCCCAAAAAAAAAAATGACATGGGCTTCGCTATATTTTTGTATGCTAGCCAGGTACAGCAGGCAGGTACGGGCTGCCCCCAACCCCCAGCTGCCTATTTGTACCCGGCTGGGACCACAAATATAGGGAAGCCCTTTTTTTTTTTTTTATTTCATGAATTTCATGAAATAATTAAAAAAAAAAATGATGTGGGCTTCGCCCAATTTTTGAGTCCAGCCGGGTACAATTAGGCAGCTGGGGATTGGAATCCACAGTGCAGGGTGCCCATGCTTTCTGGGCACCCCCGCTGCGAATTGCAGTCCGCAGCCGCCCCAGAAAATGGCGCTTTCATAGAGGCGCCATCTTCTGGCGCTGTATACAACTCTTCCAGCAGCCCTGGTGACGGTGGCTTGCTGGGTAATAATGGGGTTAGGGCTAGCTGTATATTGTCAGCTGGCCTTAAGCCCGAAATTCATGGTGTCACGCCAATATTAGACATGGCCACCATGAATTTCTAGTAAAGATAAAAAAAAACCACAACACACAGAAAAATATTTTTATTAGAAATAAAACACAACACAATTAGTGACTCCATCTTTATTGAAATAAAGAACCCCCCTCCACAGTAATCCTGGGTCAAGGGTCCAATCCGGATCCAATATCATCTGATGGGTTTGCTGGAAGGCAAAGCAATCAGATGATGTCAGGTTCTAGGATGTGAATCACATCACACATCAGCTGATTGTATAAACGGCTTTCATACAATCAGCTGAAGCATCAGTGCAAAAAAAAAAAAAAATACTCACTTATGTGCTTCTTACCGGCAGCTCCTGGAGCGATCGGATGAGAGTCTGATCCCGTCTGATCGCTGCAGGAGCTGCCGGTAATCAGCTGATGAAGTCTCCTGATGGCAGGATCAGCTGATAAGTTAAGCCGGCCGGGCGCTAAAAAGCCGGCGACACCGCGATAATTATGATCAGCTGATGCGTCAGGTGACTGCATCAGGTGATCCATCGCCAGGTCCTGCAGGCTTCGTACGTGTCTGAGAGCACACAGCCGGGGCGGCGGTACCGGGAAGAGGAGCTGGGAGTGGGCATGGCACCGGGACCCTGCAGACAGGTGAGTATGACATTTTTTTTTCTACTGTTCACTTTTGTTTTTGCTGCTGCCTCCACCTCCCGCCCAGACATGGCGCCGCACGGGAGCTGACATGCACAGGACTGGAGATGGAAGCAGCGGTGGCGGTAACGGGAGGATTCACGCTTCTGTGTTTACAAACAGAAGGAATCCTCTTCCTGTACACGTCACTTTAGTACCCACCCCTTGCGTTTATAGCTGCGTTTTTAGTCATAGAAACGCAGCTATATGCGTTTCTCGTTGTGTTTTTGAACATCTCATTGAACTCAATTGGTTAAAAACGCAGAAATAATTGACATGCTGCGTTTTTGTGGTCACCACAAAAACGCAGCTACAAAAAAACGCTGTGTGCGGACAGCAAAAATGAAAATTCATAGACATTGCTGGGGAAGCAATGTCACTGCGTTTTCAGCGCAAAAACGCGGTAAAAAACGCCGCTAAAAATGCCTAGTGCGCACATCAGCACCATTTTAAGAAGTTAGTAGAGATAAAAGTTTATCAGCAGGGCGTAGCCTGGCCATGAGAGAGTGAAGATGTGCTATAGGGTGCGCTCACAAGTACGTATGACTCACACGATTATCGGATCGCATCATCCAGTGCTGCTGGCTTCTCTCCTGACAGGAGCGGGTCTGCTGCATGTATTTCTATGCAGCTGAAACGCTCCTGTCCAGACAGTGTGCGGCCACACCCCGGGTGATGCTGATACGAGACACGCAAGTGTAACTCCGGCCTCACAAGAGCTCTTCGGCCTGTGGTGCTCAGAACAACTCTAGCTGGTGGTAAAACCCATTGATGTCAGGGAAAAGAACAGGGAATATAGCTCCTACTTCAGTCTCCTCATCGAGAACCCAGAGACTGCTTGGAAGCATACAGCACTTTCTTACAGCAGTGGTTCTTTTATCTTCCCGCTTTGAGGCTGTAAAGATGGCATCGGCATCTCAGCATGTGGTAGTGATGGCTCCCACGGTTTCTGCAGCAGAGCATGAGAGGGATGGAGACATAGCTCCAGCACACAGTCCTCATGTTGGTGGGACCTTTGGAGTGCTTTTTATGGTGGGCAATACAATGTAAAGGAAACCTGATTAATGGCCCAATTGTAATAATGCTAACTCTAGAATCAATAAATACCAATAAAGTAACCAGAGTAAATAGCCAATATAAAATTAATAATTTTTATTCAGGAAATTTCAAAGGATAAAAATATTTTTTAGACATTTTGAAGACAAAAAGGGGGAGATTTAGCCAGTGAACAATCCTTCCATTAGCCACTCCACTTTATACACGTGTGTATCACATAGACAATATAAATAATATACTCTATACTCTAAAAATATTCAACAAGAAAATCAGAATATGATGTTGACAAAACACATCCTGAAAAAGTAATGGTTGGTATTGTCAAGAAAGCACAGATATTTACCGTACTTCATATATGCTATATTTTTCCAAAATGTGCAAGAATAGTACTTAGGTAATTCATAAAGGCCAAAAGGGATGCTAAAAGCAAAAAGACCTTATGGAGAAGTATTGCACAGTCCACAAACAGGAGAAGGGTATTTCTCCTTCCATTTACTCTCAGCACGATATTTGACAGCCAGGCACTTGCTCTTTTTTGGTATCCATTTTCTGCTTTCATTTACTTCTCTGGCTGGTATCTTCTTGCACTCTATGGCTTGTACTATTATATTAGACAGTACTATCTATTCTTAGCAGCAGCAGGTTCACTACCCCTTTACATATTTTTAATTCTCTTTGGGTATTATATCCCTTGTAGTGGGTAAGTGAGTACTAATTTTGGTTCTAGTTTTTACTGTCTATTATATTTATGTGCCGCCCCCACATCAGAAGCCTAGCTGCTCAGATCCGGATCCGCAGTGGCTCGAGGGGTCTCCGGACCCGGGGGTCGTGCGGATACTCAAATAAAAGGGGCGTAATATGTACAGAGGATTGTTGTGGATGATTCCTGACGCCACCCACGGTGAGTGGTAAGATGGAGTACCACCGCTGCTGTTGGGAAGCACCCGGGGGCGATGGGATGGTATCTGGATGTTAACCCGTCCGTGGGTAGGGGTGAATGCCCCGGGGCTTAGTGTCCAAAACACGGGAGGTGATTGCTGTTGATGGTGATGCACCGGGCTGGATCGGAGGGTGTTGGTGTACTCACGATTGAATGAATGCACATGAGTCTGCTGGTAAACCAAGGTGTCAGTGGCCGGTTGCCGCGTCCGGGTGTACTTGGTTTCCACACCCGGCTGGTGTACCAGTGTCCCTTCCTCCGGTACTCTGTGTTTTCTTCCTATTTTAGACGACCTCATATGGAACGGGGCAGTCAACTCCTGGTTTGGTTCTGGTTGGGAGATGTGCCCACGAAAACTGACCCTTGGGATCTCAGTGGGTGTTTGCGGATATCCTATCCCCTGCGGTGGGCTGCCGTTTCGCTCTATCTGGGCTAACACTTTGGAACAACATCTGGAACCTTGCTCCCGACCTGGTTAATTAGAGAAGGGGCTTGCAACCGTCTTCTAACTAGGGTCCAGGTACCCCGCCTGTGCACGATTTCCGGACCGGATCTCCACTGTCGGTACCAGCGGGCTCCAACCCTGTCCCGGTCCACTCTGGATCTCCCGCGACCGGACTCCCGTCGCCTTTGGACACGGTCCACTGCTTGCCACCTAGCCAGTAGACCAGGGCCACTACCCTGGCTACCCTTCACTAGGTTCAGACTTAAACTAACACTGCCACTTGGCTCAAAACTAGAACTCCACTCCAACTTGATCTGACTGGTTCATTCCCCTGGATCCTCAAGACCCCTAGGTGTGCACTCCCAATCTGCCTGGTCCTGCCCACTGGTGTGTCCTACCTACCCTGAGGGGGGTGGCTAGGATTTTGTGGCTGATGGAACCTGGTGTGGGATGGTGTTGTGTGAGGTGTAGTGTTCCTCTGTGACCACCTCGCGGCGCCAGGGCGTCACATTTACACTACCATTGGTAGTATTTTTTATAACATGTACTTCCCTTTAATCATGTTTACATCTGTGGGAGAGTGCAATATTTTTGTATCCCTTGCTTTGGGTCTTTATTTATAACTAGCTATAGTACCCGGCTTCGCCCGGGTTAATAACTGCTGTTAATAAAATAGAATGTATTAACAAAAAATTATTCTTGCCATTTGCACAGCATAAACCTGGTGGTTCATCTTTACATTTCAGGGCACTGCAGTACATGCAGACCACATCCATTTTTTCTATCTGAACTGTGGGATGATCCTGATAGTTTATGTCTGACTGGTAACAAAAGGCACAATTCTTTAGAGATATTCCAGCATCATCGACCAGAGGATTTATAAAACCAAAGACTTTTATTCCAAAAAAATTAAAAACAGGTATCGTGTATAAAATACATATGGTTCACCAATGTGGAAAACGCTTTAGCGTTTGGTTTTATAAATCCTCTGGTCGATGATGCTGGAATATCTCTAAAGAATTGTGTCTACAAGATTATCCGGAATCCAAGTTCCCTGCACCGCCTAGGATTGATTGAACTCCTCCAGACGCTGCATGTGCTATGGTTTGGTGAGCTGACATATTTTGTTTTTTCTCGTAACAAAAGGCAGCATGTTTCAAATCTCCAACCATTTCCTGTGCCCTGGTGGAAGAAATAGCAATTCTCTTAGTGGCAAGTCGGCCTTCTCTCTGCTGAGATGACTCATTGGCCCTTGAAGAAGCAGCTCTTATTCTCTTATCTGCAAGCCTCCGTTCCCTCTCCTCAGAAAGTTCATTGGCTCTTGAGGAAGCAGTTCTTGTTTTCATGTCTGCAAACCTCGCTTCCCTCTCCTTAGAAAGTTCATTGGCTCTTGAGGAAGCAGCTCTTGTTTTCATGTCTGCACGCCTCACTTCCCTCTCCTCAGAAAGTTCATTGGTTCTTGAGGAAGCAGTTCTTGTTTTCATGTCTGCAAACCTCGCTTCCCTCTCCTTAGAAAGTTCATTGGCTGTTCTCATGTGTGTCAGCCTTGTTTCTCTGTCTTCACATTTTTCATTGGCCCGTAATGCAGCTTTTCTTTTCACGTCAGCTGACATTCATGCCAAGGAATTCCTTTTCTTATGAGGCATTATTGTGGTAAAAATAGTCTGTAACTGACAGTTTCTTTATCCTCTCACATAGAGGTAATGTGACTGACATCAGCCTTTCCACCAACAAACCCTAACTGACATCCTATTACCTCACACAAGCTTTGTTATACTGAGAATGTCCTTTGTTGCCTATATTAACCAATCAGAGCTCAGATTAATTAACTATAGTAAAATAGAAGCTGAGCTGTGATTGGTTGCTATTGGCAGCCTGATAAATCCCCAGGCAACAGAAAGCCCTCCCCCCTGACAGTATATTTTAGCTCACACATACATATAATAGACAGGTCATGTGACTGACAGCTGCTGTATTTCCTATATGGTACATTTGTTGTTCTTGTAGTTTGGCTGCTTACTAATCAGATTTTTATTTTTGAAGGATAATACCAGACTTGTGTGTGTTTTAGGTCGATTATGTGGCGAGGTTGGTGTATGTGTGGTGAGATGTGTGCTGAGGGTGGTATATGTGATGTGTTCAAGCACGTGGTAGTGTATGGCGCATTTTGTGTGTGTGTTCATATCCCTGAGTGTGGTGAGTATCCCACGTCGGGGCCCCACCTTAGCAACTCTACTGTATATACTCTTTGGCGCCATCGCTCTCATTCTTTAAGTCCATCTTGTTCACATCTGGCAGCTCTCAATTTGCCTCCAACACTTTTCGTTTAACTTTTTCCCCATTATGTAGATAGGGGCAAAATTGATTGGTAAATTGGAATGCGCGGGGTTAAAATTTCGCCTCACAACATAGCCTCTCGCGGTACAGACGTGTGAGTGTGCAACATTTTATGGCTGTAGCTGCCACGGTGCAGATGGCAATCACGGACATACACACATTCAGCTTTATACAGTCATATGAAAACGTTTGGGCACCCCTATTAATGTTAAACTTTTTTCTTTGTAACAATTTGGGTATTTGCAACAGCTATTTCAGTTTCATATATCTAATAACTGATGGACTGAGTAATAGTTCTGGATTGAAATGAGGTTTATTGTACTAACAGAAAATGTGCAATCCGCATTTAAACAAAATTTGACAGGTGAAAAAGTATGGGCACCCTTATCAATTTCTTGATTTCAATACTCCTAACTACTTTTTACTGACTTACTGAAGCACTAAATTGGTTTTCTAACCTCATTGAGCTTTGAACTTCATAGTCAGGTGTATCCAATCATGAGAAAAGGTATTTAAGGTGGCCACTTGCAAGTTGTTCTCCTATTTGAATCTCCTATGAAGAGTGGCATCATGGGCTCCTCAAAACAACTCTCAAATGATCTGAAAACAAAGATTATTCAACATAGTTGTTCAGGGGAAGGATACAAAAAGTTGTCTCAGAGATTTAAACTGTCAGTTTCCACTGTGAGGAACATAGTAAGGAAATGGAAGAACACAGGTACAGGTTTTGTTAAGCCCAGAAGTGGCAGGCCAAGAAAAATATCAGAAAGGCAGAGAAGAAGAATGGTGAGAACAGTCAAGGACAATCCACAGACCACCTCCAAAGACCTGCAGCATCATCTTGGTGCAGATGGTGTCAATGTGCATTGGTCAACAATACAGCGCACTTTGCACAAGGAGAAGCTGTATTGGGGAGTGATGCGAAAAAAAGCCGTTTCTGCAAGCACGCCGCAAACAGAGTCGCTTGAGGTATGCAAAAGCACATTTGGACAAGCCAGTTACATTTTGGAAGAAGGTCCTGTGGACTGATGAAACAAAGATTGAGTGGTTTGGTCATACAAAAAGGAGTTATGCATGGAGGCAAAAAAACACCGCATTCCAAGAAAAGCACTTGCTACCCACAGTAAAATTTGGTGGAGGTTCCATCATGCTTTGGGGCTGTGTGGCCAATGCCGGCACCGGGAATCTTGTTAAAGTTGAGGGTCGCATGGATTCAACTCAGTATCAGCAGATTCTTGACAATAATGTGCAAGAATCAGTGACGAAGTTGAAGTTACGCAGGGGATGGATATTTCAGCAAGACAATGATCCAAAACACCGCTCCAAATCTACTCAGGCATTCATGCAGAGAAACAATTACAATGTTCTGGAATGGCCATCCCAGTCCCCAGACCTGAATATCATTGAACATCTGTGGGGTGATTTGAAGCGTGCTGTCCATGCTCGGCGACCATCAAACTTAACTGAATTGGAATTGTTTTGTAAACAGGAATGGTCAAATATACCTTCATCCAGGATCCAGGATCCATTAAAAGCTACAGGAAGCGACTGGAGGCTGTTATTTTTGCAAAAGGAGGATCTACAAAATGTCACTTTTATGTTCAGGTGCCCATACTTTTACACCGGTCAAATTTTGTTTAAATGCAGATTGCACATTTTCTGTTAGTACAATAAACCTCATTTCAATCCAGAAATATTACTCAGTCCATCAGTTATTAGATATAAGAAACTGAAATAGCTGTTGCAAAAACCCAAATTGTTATAAAGAAAAAAAGTTAAAATTAATAGGGGTGCCCAAACTTTTTCATATGACTGTATATTAGATAAGCTATACCACTGCCTTTTCTCCTGTTTGTGGACTGTGCAATACTTCTCCATAAGGTCTTTTTGCTTTTAGCATCCCTTTTGGCCTTTATGAATTACATAATTACTATTCTTGCACTTTTTGGAAAAATATAACATATATGAAGTAAATATCTGTGCTTTCTTGACAATACCAACCCTTATTTTTTCCCGATGTGTTTTGTCTGATTTTCTTGTTGAATATTTTTAGAGTATATTATTTGTATTGTCTATGTGATACACACGTGTATAAAGTGGAGTGGCTAATGGAAGGATTGTTCACTGGCTAAATCTCCCCCTTTTTGTCTTCAAAATGTCTAAAAAATATTTTTATCCTTTGAAAGTTCCTGAATAAAAATTATTCATTTTATTTTGGCTATTTACTCTGGTTACAATGTAAAGGAGCAGCCCCTTACCCTCCCCCACAGTCTCAAAGTTTGCAGAAGGACTTTCTGGCCCTGAGAGAGTTCATTATGGCTCTATCTACTAAAATGGGGATTTGTGGAATCCATTGTTTCATAAACTGAGTTTCACAACAGCAAGCACTTACCGTAATGTCATTCAAAAAGAACTGGGGTCCCTTGCTAAGGTGATCTCTGAATCGGAGCTTGGACATACAACGTTAACAAGCAGAGTGACAACCTTGACGAAAGACCTTGAGAATTTTCGTGCTCACTTAAAGGACTCCTGGATGATCAGGAAAATAGCAGTATAAAAAATAATGTCAGATTGAAGGGTATACCTGAAATTTGCCCCCATACGTTTTTACAGACAATGGCAAAGACCCTTATTAACACCATATCTGGCAGACCCTTTAAGGCTATCTATACGATTGACAGAGTTTATAGAGTTTCCAGACCCAACTCTAGGCCCTCGTCTACTCTCAAAGATGTTCTATGTCATCTGCACTTTTATGTGGATAAGGAACAGATCCTAGAAAGGGCTTGGCTGCAGGAGTCTGTAAATCTGGAAGTGACAGAGGTGAAGTTGTATCCTGACGTCTCCAGCCACACTCTGAATATGAGGAGCTTGCTTCAGCCTTTGCTGGCTAAAATAAAGGAGTCTAATTCATATTATAGGTGTGGACATCCATTCCAGCCTATTGTAAGTGAAGAAGATTCATCTTTCCTACAGAAAAAAAATGAGGACCTTCCCAGTCTGTTTGACTTTTTGGTATCTTATCACGTGACTATTCCAGGTTAGCTTTCTTTGGTGCCCCTGGGGACCCTGTTGCAGGAGGACAGAAGAAGATGATCATTCATCTCCTTATCTGTCGAGGGTAGCTCAGCAAACTGTATCGACTCGGCCGAATTTACCTATACCAAGTCCAACTCCTTTGATGGAAACCTGACTTTTTGGTTCTACTTAATGCCATTTCTAGCTGATCTTAATAATTTTAGCATTGCTGGGATGATTATTTTGTATATTGGGTACCAATAGGTGGCTCTTATTTAGGTCAATGTCTTTTACACAATCATAGGTATTTAATTGCACTATAAGGCTGTTTGGAGGTATATGTATTTAATATTTTCCTCCTAATATATATTCTAATTTTTGTTTCAGGCAAATATAATTTGTTTGTAAGTTTGTGTCCTCTCTCACATGGTTATTGGGGGAATGATGATCATTGTTCATTGATCTTATGCAGTGGCTCCCTTCACATGGTTAGCTCTGCTTTCACCCTACCTTAGCATGCTCTAGGCTGGTTACTGGGCATGTTTGCTTCTTGTAAGCTTGTATCTCTCTTTTTCCTTTTTTTGCGCTCTATCTCTGATAACTTTTCTCTCCTCTATTTTTTTCTTCTCTATCCTTTCCTTTTTCTTCTTCTACCGGAGGGTTCTTCTTATCCCTCCATTCTCTTTCTTTCCCCCCTCCCTTTTTTTACTCTCTCGTCTTTCCCCTTTGGGTGACTGATTGGGTGGTGTCTTAGCAGGTAAAGGCTGAGATTCGTGTAGGCTTACTGAATGTAAATAGCCTTCCAAGGCCTGAAAAACTCACTATTTTCCTGAAGATGCTATGGAGAAACAGAGTACGAATAGTAATCCTTTTACAAGCAACTCACTTAAGCTTTCAGAGACGAGATTTCCAATAGATTACCATACTCCCTCTCCTGACTCGAAAGCCAGGGGGACAGGTATTTTGATATAAATCTCACTTCCTTGGTAATTACTGGATTCTCACACTGACAAGGAGGGCAGATTTTTATTGCTCATAGACCAACTTGCCTCCCAAGTCTTTACTTTTTCATCACTACATTTTCCTAATGTGGATCAATGCTCTTCAGTCTTACAATATCTTGATTTAGTGGAAGAGCTCACAGAGGTAATCTTAGTTTTAGGTGGTATTTTATAGTACCCCTTAAACATTTGTTAGATATGTCAAAGGAGGCCTGGTGTATTCCGCAAACTACATTATGACTAGTGATGAGCGAGTACTAAAAAGCTCGGGTGCTCGAAGCTCGGGCCGAGCCTCCCAAGATACTCGTGTACTCGGGCCGAGCAACGAGCCCAATGTTATCCTATGGGAGACCCGAGTACTTTTGTGAAATGACCCCCCGGCAGCATGGAGAAACCCTAAAAATGTCACAAAAGTCTCAGAAGAGTGCTCAAATGACATGGCAACAGCATGGGGAAGACCCCTTGAAGCATTTATCACTGAAAAGTCACAGCTGTGAACAATTTTGTCCGCGTTTTACGCCATTTTTACGGACTCACCAGAAAACCTTCCAAAATGACCCCAAAATGATTTTTCATGGCGGAAATGTTAAGGGCACAAACCCAATAGTGAGATAGAGCTGGTGTATGTTACTTTTTGAGATTAATACATGAAAGATTTTACGTGAAAACATTGTGTGGCACTCCGATGTCCCTGAGAAGAGACGTACATGAAGGCCTCTTGAGTCTAATGTGCCCATTTTGAGGAAGTGAGTCTTTGTAGTATTTTCCTTTGCCAGGGCAGTCCAAAATTGTGAGGTTCACCAATGCCCCTGCATACAGACGTGCATGAGGGCCTGTAAACCTGAAGTGCCCATTGGAAGGAAGTGGGTCTTTTGTAGTATAGCCCTTTGGCAGGGCAGCCAAAAATTGGGAGGCTCCACGTTGTCCCTGGATAGAGACGTGCATGAGGGCCTGTAAACCTGAAGTGCCCATTGTAAGGAAGTGGGTCTATTTCAGTATAGCCCTTTGCCAGGGCAGCCAAAAATTGGGAGGCTCCACATTGTCCCTGGATAGAGACGTGCATGATGGCCTTTAAACCTGAAGTGCCCATTGTAAGGAAGTGGGTCTATTTCAGTATAGCCCTTTGCCAGGGCAGCCAAAAATTGGGAGGCTCCACATTGTCCCTGGATAGAGACGTGCATGATGGCCTGTAAACCTGAAGTGCCCATTGTAAGGAAGTGGGTCTATTTCAGTATAGCCCTTTGCCAGGGCAGCCAAAAATTGGGAGGCTCCACATTGTCCCTGGATAGAGACGTGCATGATGGCCTGTAAACCTGAAGTGCCCATTGTAAGGAAGTGGGTCTATTTCAGTATAGCCCTTTGCCAGGGCAGCCAAAAATTGGGAGGCTCCACATTGTCCCTGGATAGAGACGTGCATGATGGCCTGTAAACCAGAAGTGCCCATTGTAAGGAAGTGGGTCTATTGTAGTATAGCCCTTTGGCAGGGCAGCCAAAAATTGGGAGGCTCCACGTTGTCCCTGGATAGAGACGTGCATGAGGGCCTGTTAACCTGAAGTGCCCATTGGAAGGAAGTGGGTCTTTTGTAGTATAGCCCTTTGGCAGGGCAGCCAAAAATTGGGAGGCTCCACGTTGTCCCTGGGTAGAGACGTGCATGAGGGCCTCAAAACATTAAGTGTCCATTTTAAGGAAGTGGGTGTATTATAGTATAGCCCTTAGGCAGGGCAGCCAAAAATTGGGAGGCTCCACATTGTCCCTGGATAGAGACGTGCATGATGGCCTGTAAACCAGAAGTGCCCATTGTAAGGAAGTGGGTCTATTGTAGTATAGCCCTTTGGCAGGGCAGCCAAAAATTGGGAGGCTCCACGTTGTCCCTGGATAGAGACGTGCATGAGGGCCTGTTAACCTGAAGTGCCCATTGGAAGGAAGTGGGTCTTTTGTAGTATAGCCCTTTGGCAGGGCAGCCAAAAATTGGGAGGCTCCACGTTGTCCCTGGGTAGAGACGTGCATGAGGGCCTCAAAACATTAAGTGTCCATTTTAAGGAATTGGGTGTATTATAGTATAGCCCTTAGGCAGGGCAGCCAAAAATTGGGAGGCTCCACGTTGTCCCTGGGTAGAGACGTGCATGAGGGCCTCAAAACCTTAAGTGTCCATTTTAAGGAAGTGGGTGTATTATAGTATAGCCCTTAGGCAGGGCAGCCAAAAATTGGGAGGCTCCACGTTGTCCCTGGGTAGAGACGTGCATGAGGGCCTCAAAACCTTAAGTGTCCATTTTAAGGAAGTGGGTGTATTATAGTATAGCCCTTAGGCAGGGCAGCCAAAAATTGGGAGGCTCCACGTTGTCCCTGGGTAGAAACGTGCATGAGGGCCTCAAAACATTGTTCCCATTGCAAAGGAGCGGGTCTCCTGTCGTTGTAATGTCCATTCTGCAAAGAATGGGCGAAAAAATTTACCACTGGGGGTATACCTGAAACAAAGGCCTAAGTATTGCAATTTGTAACGGTCATCATCATGGTGGCGCATGAGGAGAAGGAGGAGGAGTCCAGCGATTATCCAAAGTCCAGAAGTGTGTACCCATGGGTGAGTGGAGGTACATGGCAAACTTTAAATTCCGCTCTCATTTGCTGGTGGTGTGGTGAAGTCTGGCCCAATCCAACCCTTGTTCATCTTGATCAGAGTCAGCCTGTCAGCATTTTCAGTTGACAGGCGGGTGCGTTTATCTGTAATGATTCCACCTGCGGCACTAAAAACACGCTCTGACAAAACGCTAGCAGCAGGGCAGGCCAGGACTTCCAAGGCGTAGAGAGCCAATTCATGCCACGTGTCCAGCTTGGATACCCAATTATTGTAAGGCACAGAGGAATGTCGGAGTACTGTTGTTCGATCTGCAAGGTACTCCTTCAGCATCTGGGCAAACTTAGGATTTCTTGTGGCACTACCCCGCACCTCAGGGGCTGTGGTACGTGAGGGGCTGAGAAAACGGTCCCACATCTTAAAGACTGTTCCCCTACCTCTGGCGGATTGGACTTGTGCCTCTCTCGGCTGTACGCCTCGGTTGTCCACTGATTCATGACCTATGCCGCTAGCGTTTTGTGAGGGGAATGCTTTGCCTACTTCCGTGAGTATGGCCTTCCGAAACTGCTGCATTTTGGTTGACCTCTCCTCCACGGGAATAAGAGACAAAAAGTTCTCCTTGTAGCGTGGGTCTAACAGTGTTACCAACCAGTAATGATTGTCGGCCAAGATGTTCTTAACGCGAGGGTCACGAGACAGGCAGCTTACCATAAAGTCAGCCATGTGCGCCAGACTCTTAACAGCCAGGACTTCAGAAGCCTGACCAACAAGATGACTGAACATGCTGTCCTCCTCCTCCTCCTCCTCCTCCTCCTCATCTACCCTGTCCTCTGGCCAGCCACGCTGAACCGAGGATATGACTGGTGTGCATGTCATATCCTCAATTTGGCCGGAGAGTTGCTCCATGTCTTCATCCTCCTCCTCGTCATAGTCCTCCACTGCACGTTGTGATGAGACGAGGCTGGGCTGTGTGTTATCACCCACACCCACTACTGTTTCTTGCTGCAACTCATCGCGCTCCGCCTGCAATGCATCATGTTTGTTTTTCAGCAGAGACCGTTTTAGAAGGCAGAGTAGCGGTTTGGTGACGCTAATAATGGCGTCATCACCACTCACCATCTTGGTGGAGTCCTCAAAGTTTTGGAGGATGGTACATAGGTCTGACATCCATCTCCACTCCTCAGGTGTTATGTGTGGAGTTTGACCCATTTCCCGACGGCTTAGGTGATGCAGGTACTCAACAACTGCCCTCTTCTGCTCACATATCCTGACCAACATGTGCAGAGTTGAATTCCAACGCGTGGGGACATCACACACCAGTCTGTGAGCCGGAAGATGCAAACGGCGCTGAAAGCCGGCAAGGCCGGCTGAAGCAGTAGGTGACTTTCGAAAATGTGCAGACAGGCGGCGAACTTTTACCAGCAGATCAGACAGCTCTGGGTATGACTTTATAAACCGCTGAACCACGAGGTTGAGCACATGGGCCACGCATGGAACATGTGTCAGCTGGCCTCGCCTCAAAGCCGCCACCAGGTTCCGGCCATTGTCACACACGACCTTTCCTGGCTTTAGGTTCAGAGGTGTGAGCCAGTGATCTGCCTGCTGTTTCAGAGCTGTCCACAGCTCTTCTGCATTGTGGGGTTTGTCACCTATGCAGATTAGCTTCAGCACAGCCTGTTGCCGCTTCGCCGAGGCAGTGCTGCAGTGCTTCCAGCTTGTGACTGGTGTGGAGGGCACAGTGGATGAGGATGCGCAGGAGGAGGAGGAGGCTGAAGAGCATGACATTCCGGAGCTGTAGAGTGTGGGTGAAACACTGACTGAGGTAGGGCCTGCAAACCTTGGTGTGGGAAGGACGTGTTCCGTCCCTCGCTCAGACTGGGTCCCAGCTTCCACAATATTAACCCAGTGTGCCGTCAACGAGATGTAGCGGCCTTGCCCACAAGCACTTGTCCACGTGTCTGTGGTTAGGTGGACCTTGGGTGAAACAGCGTTGTTCAGGGCACGTGTGATGTTTTGTGACACGTGGTTATGCAACGCGGGGACGGCACACCGGGAGAAATAGTGGCGGCTGGGGACCGAGTAACGTGGGACAGCTGCCGCCATCAGGTCACGGAATGCTTCAGTCTCCACCAGCCTAAAAGGCAACATTTCCAGCGCAAGCAGTCGCGAAATGTTAGCATTTAGAACTGTGGCATGTGGGGTGTTGGCAGTGTATTTGCGCCTGCGTTCAAAGGTTTGCTGAATGGATAACTGAACGCTGCGCTGGGACAAGGACGTGCTTGATGATGGTGTTCTTTCTGCGTAGGCAACTGCAGGTGCAGGAGTGGAGGAGGCTTGTTCGCAGGCAGCATGGACAGAGGATTGGCTCGCATGCACAACCAGCGAAGACGTAGCAGTGACATCAGCAAGCACTGCTCCTCGACTCTGTTGTACTTCCCACAAAGTCGGGTGCTTGGCTGACATGTGCCTGATCATGCTGGTGGTGGTCAGGCTGCTAGTTTTGGTACCCCTGCTGATGCTGGCACGGCAGGTGTTGCAAATGGCCTTTTTTGAATCATCTGGATCCAACTTAAAAAACTGCCAGACTCGGGAAGACCTAACATTTGTACAGGCACCTTGTGTCGTCGTGTTGTTCCGGGGAACGGTTGCCTGACTTCTGCCTGGGGCCACCACCCTGCTTCTTACTGCCTGTTGTGATGCTACGCCTCCCTCCCCCTGTGCACTGCTGTCCTCGCTCTGCATATCCTCCTGCCAGGTTGGGTCAGTTACTGGATCATCCACCACGTCGTCTTCCTCTTCCGCACCCTGCTCCTCCTCCTGACTTGCTGACAATTGTGTCTCATCATCGTCCACCACTTGTTGAGACACGTTGCCAACTTCGTGAGAACGTGGCTGCTCAAATATTTGGCCATCTGTACAGACGATCTCCTCATGACCCACTTCAATATGAGCTGGCGAGAGGCCAGAATGTGTGAATGGAAACGTGAACAGCTCTTCCGAGTGTCCAAGTGTGGGATCATTAATGTCCGAGGAGGACGTGTACTCAGCCTGGTGGTAGGAAGGAGGATCAGGTTCAGAAATGTGCGGTGCAGTATCACGGCTACTGACACTTGACCGTGTGGAAGACAGAGTGTTTGTGGTGGTGCCAATCTGACTGGAAGCATTATCTGCTATCCAACTAACAACCTGTTGACACTGGTCTTGGTTCAAGAGCGGTGTACTGCTGCGGTCCCCAAGAATTTGGGACAGGACGTGCGAGCGACTAGATGTGGCCCTTTGTTGTGGCGAAATTAGAGCTTGCCCACGACCTCGGCCTCTGCCTGCACCACCATCACGTCCACTTCCTTGTTCCTTGCCAATGCCCTTGCGCATTTTGCAATGCTGTGCACTGCTGACGTGTATATTCACTACTTGTGCGTTATATCAAAGTGTGTGGAAATTGCACACAAGTGCACCTGTACGCTGCCACCAACAGGCACACACGTGCGGTTTTAAAAACCAAGCACGGACGCAATAATAACCTAACAGGTTTTTTTGGGGAGCGACAATTACAGACAAGTCAGACACTATCTGGACTGTTTTACACTGTGTATTCCAGCCCCAGATATGATGAAGGCTGGTATACGGTCACCACTACCCTGCCTGCCTGCCTGCCTGTATACTGGTACAATAGTCCTGACAAGGACTCTTTTGGTCACTAGCCTGTATTCAGACCTGGCTATACCCTGCCTGTATATAGCAACAATAGTCCTGAGAAGGACTCTGCTACTGTACTCCGACCTGGCTATACCCTGCCTGCCTGTATACAACTAGAATAGTCCTGAGAAGGACTTTTGGTCACACTGTTTGCAGCCCTGCAACTGAAAAAGCTATAAAGGGCCGCAAAGCTTTCCCTGAATCAGCGACACTCTCCCTACACTGACTGTCTGAATAGCTGTGAGCAGAGCACAGCGCGCCGGCCGATATAAAGGCTCGGTCACGCTGTGCAGGCCGGCCAATCACTGCAATTCCACAACTAACAGGGCTGTGGCATTGCAGTGGTCTGCCAGCCAATCCCTGCATGAGGGCTGGGTCTCAAAAGAGCGCCAACATGCAGAAATGAAGACCACGAGTACAGCACGAGTATCGCGAGATTACTCGGTCCCCGCCGAGCAGCCCGAGTACAGCGATACTCGTGCGAGTACCGAGTAGTGACAAGCATGCTCGCTCATCACTAATTATGACGTATTAGATGGGGGTTTTATGAACATGAGTTGATTGACACCTAGCGTCCTCTATAACCGTCAGACAGGGATTATACATACTACTCTTCAGTACATGATACCTATTTGCACATAGATTACTTTTTCATAAAACATACAAACTATATTTGTGTGTTAATGTCTCAGTTGATAGCATCTCTTTCTCAGATCATGCTTTGGTCACTCTCTCATGGCCTCATCTTATTTCCAGGCATGGGAATTGAACATTAAATGCAACATTTCTAAATGACCAGACTACTATCCAAAAAAATCCTGAATTCTATAACAGACTATTACGCCACCAATTCTATGGAGGAGATGCCTTCAAATATAATCTAGGAGACACATAAATGTGTAGTCAGGGGGATCTTTATTAAACTTGGATCTAATATAAATCAGGAGGGCATTTCATCAATAAATAATTTGCTGGTCGACATTTGTACACTTGAAACTCGTCATGAGAGCCTTACTGATCACAATACAAAGGTTCTTCTTATCTAGAAAAGTGAAGAGTTGAGATTTCCATTGTCTCTTAGGGGTGCTTCACACACATCGAGCTCGCTGCCGAGATCGCTGCTGAGTCACGGTTTTTGTGACGCAGCAGTGACCTCATTAGCGATCTCGCTGTGTGTGACACTGAGCAGCGATCTGGCCCCTGCTGCGAGATCGCTGCTCGTTACACACAGCCCTGGTTCGTTTTCTTCAAAGGCGCTCTCCCGCTGTGACACACAGATCGCTGTGTGTGACAGCGAGAGAGCGACAAATGAAGCGAGCAGGGAGCAGGAGCCGGCGTCTGACAGCTGCGGTAAGCTGTAACCAAGATAAACATCGGGTAACCAAGGTGGTTACCCGATATTTACCTTAGTTACCAGCCTCTGCAGCTCTCACGCTGCCTGTGCTGCCGGCTCCGGCTCTCTGCACATGTAGCTGCTGTACACATCGGGTTAATTAACCCGATGTGTACAGCAGCTAGGAGAGCAAGGAGCCAGCGCTAAGCAGTGTGCGCGGCTCCCTGCTCTCTGCACATGTAGCTGCATTACACATCGGGTTAATTAACCCGATGTGTACTGTAGCTAGGAGAGCAAGGAGCCAGCGCTCAGTGTGCGCGGCTCCCTGCTCCCTGCACACACAGCTAAGCGGTGTGCGCTGGTAACTAATGTAAACATCGGGTAACCATACCCGATGTTTACCTTAGTTACCAGTCTCCGCAGCTTCCAGACGGCGGCTCCGTGCAAGCGCAGCGTCGCTTGCACGTCGCTGCTGGCTGGGGGCTGTTCACTGGTCGCTGGTGAGATCTGCCTGTTTGACAGCTCACCAGCGACCATGTAGCGATGCAGCAGCGATCCTGACCAGGTCAGATCGCTGGTCGGATCGCTGCTGCATCGCTAAGTGTGAAGGTACCCTTAGAGCCAAATGTAAAATACACTGCTATGAATTCTGGTATAAAAGCAGTAGAACACTTGCCAGAGCCTTGAGGATTCAGCGATTGAAGGGATTCATTGAATCGCTCCAAACCTCTTTGAGTGGTAAAGCTATGTTACTTAAAGACATTGCATCTTCCTTTAAGAAGTTTTACACTTCTGTATAGTCTATTGATAGACATTCATCTGAGGCTGCTAGGGCTGAGTTTCAAAACTGTATTCACGAGTACATTACAAATTCGGCCCTCCTTTCTTTGAAGAGTGAGGGCATATCTGTTCTTGAAACTACTATCTTTGAGCTAGAGCTTAATAATGCTATCAAGAATAGGGATGAGCAGACCCATGGAAGTTCAGGTTTGCCGGGTTCAGCCAAATTTTATTCTTAAATTTGATTGAGATACCTGGACTTTACCTGAACTCCAATCCAAAGCCTATATAAGTCAAAGGGACCCAAAATTAAGTGCTGTAAGGTGTCTAGTAAGGGCTAGGGGGCTGCAAAATTAAACAAATTGGGATAAGAGCAGGACAATTTTACATACATTGTTTCCCAAAAGATAAGACAGTAGTCAGACTGCTGTATTTGCCCACTAAACAAAAGTCATGTTCACTGCTTCCCCCACTGACCCTATGTGCCAGTGTCTGTGATTGGTTGCAGTCAGACTGCTATACATGCCCCTGCTGTTTAGCAAAATTAATATTTACTGGTTACCCCTCTTACAAACCTAACACTGCTGCTTTCCTAATCTGAGTGTGATAACAGCAAGTTTAGTGTAAAAATAAATAAATGAATTTAGAAAATGGAGTGTTGTCCCCCTATTTTGCTAACCAGCCAAGGTAAAACAAACAGCTGAGGGGTGATGTCAGGCTAGGAAGATGCCAATATCCATAGACCTTCCCACCCTGACAATACCAACCCCCAGCTGTCTGTTTTTCCTTGGCTGTTTAGCAAAAATAGAGGGGATCCCAAGTGTTAAATAAATAAATAGATAATTGAAAAAAATTGTGTGAAGTCCCCTCTATTTTTGATACCCAGCCAAGGTATAGCAGACAGCTGGGGACTGGTGTTCGTAGGGTGGGAAAGTCCATGGTTATTGTACTCTTACTAGTGTAAATATATCCACTTGCAGCCACCTCAGAAATGGCTCATCCATTAGATGCACCATTTCTGGCGCTTTGCCCGGCTCTTCCCGATTGCCTTGGTATGGTGGCAATCAGGATAAAACTTTTGGGGTTGATGTCAGCTGTGAATTGACAGTTGGCATCAAGCCCAGGACATAGTAATGGAGAGGCGTCTGATATCAGACACCTCTATTACTAACCAGGAAAGTATAGAGTTAAAAAATGCACAAACACAGGAAACAATATTTTATTTCAAAAACACTCCCCAACTCCCTAGTTCACCAATTTATAAAAAAAAACAAATCAAGAAGATCAGATGTAACCCATGGAATCAGATGTATTCCAATAATGGCAATAATGGCTTAAAGTCAAAAAGAGAAATGTTAAATAAAAGAGAGATGTTAAGTAAAAACAGGACACAGTCCCACGGTCACCAATTTATTAGCTCTCAAAAAAATTCCTCAGGTTCAACGTAATCCATTCTGATTAGTGATCTCACGATGTATGGCAATTCTATAATAAAATGTCACCCTAGGTATGGGGGAATACCAGATGAACGGTGACAAATTTGGTGGAAAAGGAGAACCCTGTCTCTAGGGAAGGGAGGAAGATGGTGACCCCTTGTAAAATCTATAACTGGCCCCTGGCTCCACTGATGTCCACAAATAAGTTCCGCACTAATATGCCGAATAGGATGCCTACTCCCTGGCAGATCCTGTACTAGGCCCTAGGTAGCGACTGGACAGGATGAGCACTTGTCAACCCCACTTAAAGAATATACAGGGCAAACAAACAGGGGGATGCAAATAGACAACTTATCTGCAAGATGACTTTGGGAGAATGACAGCAGCATACAACATGTTTCAACATGATATTTCAAGCTGACTGCTTGCAATCGGGGCAGCATAGGAGTAAACTCTATCACCGGCAACAAACCAGGGGAAATGCAGGTATATATAGATGCAGGGAGTGGGGATAAGGATTTGCAGTTGGACTACCAAGAAATCCGCAGAGTCCAAAAAGGAAACAGTTATCCCTAACAGGGAAGATGCATAAAACTCCATTCACGTCAAGGAACAAAGAATGGAATATCAAGAAGTTTGTACAGCCAATTGCAGTGACCTTCTGCAGCCAGACACCACAGGATTTTCTGTCAACCGTGACACACCCGAAATATAAAAGCTATTGAGCCTGATTCTGGGAATAAAGTTCCATAGGTTACTCCAGGTCATTTGCATCACTGCCCTCTGAAATACCCTGTGAGAGCAGAGGGTAAAAATGGTGATGATTTCAGTAACCTTACATAACCTCACCGCTAGTGAGACCAGGCTCCATATATTTTATTAGAAATAGTGGTAGGGGAATTAGAACAGGCAAGTTATACTTACCAGTCTCCTGTGGCTGTAACATTACTTCCGGGGCCACTCATTAACCTCATGCATATGCACTGCTTCCCCCGCCGACATGCAATCCTGGTGTCTGTGATTAGTTGCAGTCAGAACGTCCCCCACTCACACTGTGTGACAGCGTGTCTGACTCCTTGCAACCACACATGCTGTGTGTGTGTATATATTGGTGTAAAAATAAATAAATAAATTAAAAAACTGGCTCAGGGTCTCCCCATATTATAATACCTAGCACAGATAAAGCATATGCATATGGACCTCATGTGGATTACGTCAGAACTGGGTGTTTAGGGTTAATATAGGGGTGAAAGGGGGTGCTTTTTGTATTTTATTTGAAATAAAGGATTTTTTCTTGTTTGTTGATTTATTTTTACTTACAGATTAGTAATGGGGGGGTCTCATGAACACCTCCAATTACTAATCTAGGGCTTAGTTGCAACTGTGAGCTTTCATTAACCCCTTATTACTCCGATTGCCATTGCACCAGGGCAATCGGGATGAGCCAGCTAAAGTGCCGCGATTGTTGCATCTAAAAGATGTAACAATTCTTGGTGGTGCAGGCTGCTATTTTTAGACTGGGGGACCCAATAACTATGGATCTCACTAGCCTGAGAATATTGATTGTCAGGACCAATCCCTCCTAAACCCATTGTCATGATTCCTCATGCGCTATGTCTGGACCCACTGAGTGACAGTTCAACTTCTAATCTTGTCCATGGGCATGCTGGGATGGCAGTATGGTGATGGAGAGTTCAGCCATCCAATTGGAGGTTGAGGAGTGCTGGGTTTCCTCCATGTGTCTCCTGTTCGGAGTGATTACCTGGTTATTTAGCTGGCTATTTACCAGTTGTAGCTTTAATCACATTGGTGTCTTCATGCCTTGTTTTTTGTGTGCTTAGCATCTGATCTATTGTTTCGTGACCTTAGACTTTTCTTCTGTCTATCCATTCACCTAGCCTTTTTTGTCTCTCTCTACCTTCCTGGAGTTCTGGCCTTGGACCATGACCTGACTATGCTGTTGTCTTATCCATTTACAGTATTTATGATGAGCTCTCTCGGTATCTGACCCCAGATATCTTAACTATCTAGCCTCGCAGCTAGCCCATGAGTAGAGACCAGTGTCACACCATTGTTGATACTGGGTCATGAGGCTATTTTTAGTATAGCATCTTCTAGGAAAACTTCAAGGATTCTACCCACCATAGAAATTTTTTAGTTGGCATCATATTTCCTGCTGGATTAAGCAGGTGCAATTTAATTATTAATTTATGGTATCTGGCGGCGTGGCCTGAGAGACATGTGAGGCAGACATGCGGAGGGAGAGCTCCCGCTGACAGATCCTGCAATTATCCTTACCAGTTGGGGTTAAAGTGGTTTTCACTAATTCCTTGGAGTGGTGACTTCTTCTGGACTGTGTAGGGAAGGGGGGTCTCAGAGACCGGAGCATCATGACCTGAAGTCGGAGGGCCAACAAGGAGGCACAGACCTCCAATATTGCGCCAGATGCTGGAGCTGCGGGCACAAGCAGAGTGTTGGATGCTGCAGCCCACTTCAGCAAATTTGTGCGTTGTGCGGCCTTAGCTCGCAGTGCCTGAGGCTGCTGCTGGTGCTGGCCTCAGTGTGGAGGATCCGCAGATGTCGGGACAGGAGGACCTGTTGGGGAGGTGGAGCGGCAGAGGACTGTGAGAATGCTGGCTACTGCCAGTACTGAGGAGGAGAGGGAAGCCCACCAACAGTCCCATGGGGGAAGCACCCTGAAGGTGTGGATGGGGACATAGATCTTGGGACATCAGAGCCCACCCTTACAGATGTGCTAATGACTGTCAATTCCTGCCATTGCATGCTGGCCACTTTAAACATGCAGATGGGAGGAAATAAAGTGGGCAATTATTCTATCAAGCAGGAGCTGCAGTTGTGTTAATGTGTGGGTGGGGGCCCTGGAGTAATGGGTCATCTCCACAGAGGATAAACTTCCATTCTAAAGGGTACTTTACACGCTGTGATATCGGTTTCGATATCGCTAGCGAGCGTACCCGCCCCCGTTGGTTGTGCATCATGGGCAAATCGCTGTCCGTGTTGCATACCATCGCTTACACCCGTCACACGTACTTACCTGCCTAGCGATGTTGCTGTGACCGGCAAACCGCCTCCTTTTTAAGGGGGCGGTTCGTTCGGCGTCATAGCGACGTCACTAAGTGGTTGCCCAATAGTAGAGGAGGGGCGGAGATGAGCGGGCCAAAAATCCCGCCCATCTCCTTCCTTCCTCATTGCCGGCGGGACACAGGTACGGTGAGTATCCTTGTTCCTGCGGTGTCACACACGGCGATATGTGCTGCCCCAGGAACGACAAACAACCTCGTTACTCACCAGACATCGATATTTGGTGTTTGGATGACCTCTCCAAAACTAACGTTTTTTACCACTTTTGCAATCATTGAAGATCGCTCGTACGTGTTACATGCTGCGATGTCACTAACGACGCCGGATGTGCGTCACAAACACCGTGGCCCCGACGATAAATCGTTAGCGATATCGCAGCGTGTAAATCACACTATAACCTGGGACCTTGGCAGAGCAATCCACAATATCTCGCTGCTCAAGGCCAAGGTGGACAACCTGGAAATTAAATCCCACAGAAGCAACCTCCGCCTGGATGGGGTCTTGGAGAAGGCAGAAGGCAATAACCCAGTGGACTTTTTTGAAATGTGGCTCTCCAAGACCTTGGGGATGGATCTATTTTCCCCCTTCTTCACCATCGAGCGTGCACATAGGGTCCCCACCTGACCCCCACCACCAAGGGCACCTTCCTGCCTTATACTTCTTCAACTGCTGCACTTCAGGGACAGGGACACTGCGCTCCGCAGGGCCCAGGAGGTTAAGGATCTGACTTTTGATGGTCACAAGGTCTCACTGCTCTCTGATTTTTCCGGCGAAATCCAGCAGAGGAAAAATTTTTCAAGCAGCTGCAGATGCTTTATTCCATGATGTACCCTACTAGATTGAGAGTGGTAGTGGATGGTGGGACACAATTTTTTGACATGCCAATGGATGCAGCAGCATGGCTCGATACTAATGAAAAAGTGCTGCACATAAATACTCGCTGAAGATTACTGCTAATTCCTTGCTGTTGGATATATCAAAGTGAACTTGCTATGTTACCCGGCTGGATCACTTATGGACGGTTGGCGTGGAAGGTTATATTGCAGTTAATGACTGTTCAAGCATTTAACCTTTTGAATGTTTTCTGGGTTATTTTTAGCCCCATTTCCTTCTGTTTGAAAGGAATGTCCTGGTTAATTGTGTGTATGTTTCTATGCAGTCTGACTTTGTTTTTCTATGCAGCTGTTCAGTATATGCTCGTCTGCAGGACAATGCTACAGATAGGTCTAGAGATGCCTTCCTGCTGCGCCCTGCGGTTACATATGTACGCTCACCACTATGGGAAAGGAGACTAATATAGTAGCATGGAATGTGCGAGGGTTAGGTGAAGCCAATAAAATATGAGCGGTCTTTATGTTCCTACAGCAGCTTAAAGGGAACCTGTCAGGTATGCTATTTGTGACGCCCTGGACTTGCCAGGTAGTCACAGACAGGCCCTTGCACAAACACCAGTCCCCTAAAAAGGTAACAGCAGCCAACCTAAAAACCCTGAGTCACCCCTCTCAGGCTTTGACGTTCACACCCGGGGTCGGAGCCAGGCGGTTGGCCACGCCCACTGAGGAGTTCGGATAGCCTGAGGCGGGAAAAGCAAGCAGATTAGTTTTGGAGGTCAAAGAGAGAGGAGTAAATGTCTGACAGGGGTCTGGGTCGTAGCCTGGAAACCCTTTGGCCAAGAGGCAGGTGGTTGCCGCCTGCAGGAACTGAGAAGACGGCTGGTGGAACCGTAAGGGACCGGGACAGGGTAGTGGCCCGCTGGTACCGAACCGGGGAACCAACTGGAAACTGGAGCACCAGGAGGGGTACTAAGACCCAGAACGAGGCCCAGAAACCACTGGACCAAGTCAAATTCACTAATTGGAGTCTGGACCTTAGGTTCTTTCCCACCCAAGTCCCGACTGAAGGCAACAGCCCAACGAGGGGGATAGAAAGCCACCGCACAGGCAGAGAGATCCCACGGGCCAGAGTCTGCAGGCAAACGGGCTCTCCCGACACACAGAAAGCCGGAGATCGGACTTCCGCCGCTGAAGTGCAGGCAGACAAAATCTATAAACGAGGTGCAGGAGGAAGGCGGGGACCACCAAACCGGGTGGAGGACCAGACACAGCCGGCTGCGGGCACCGACCACCATCTTTTGGTTTACCAGAGACTCCGGTGTATCTGTCATAGTGAGTACAACAGTCATCACGCCAACACGCCCGCACCCCCACATCCTAACCTCAACAACTGGGCCCCGGGACCATCAACCCCCTACCCACGGAGGGGTCAACACCTGGCTGCGCAACACCGTCCCCGGGAGCCTAGTCAACGGCAGCGGTGGTGTCCACACTCACCACGACCCGTGGGTGGCGTCACGAATTTAAACCCAAAACCGCGGCTCCGGCCGTGAACCTCCCCACCGAAACCCCCTCACGTAGCGCCAGCCTATCTTCAGAGCGACGTGACACCTGGGTCCGGAGATGCTCGAGCCAGCCACCGACGAGGCTGGATCCGAGCGGCTCGGCTGCGCCTGAGCCCCGGGGTAGTACACATCGACTTTTCTGGCATCACAAACAGGATTGAACCCATCCACTTACTGGTGGAAGTGCTCCTTGAAGTAGAAGTCAGCGGTGACCCATTGAAAAATTGCAGAATCCGCCATCTTTTGGTGCGAAGATTCCCACCAGAGTCTTCTTCCCTGCAGAAAGGGCGCGAAAAGCCAAAGCCCCGCCCCCTGAGAACAGAGCGGTGCAGGAAAGCGCGTGGCTGAAAAGTGAAACTGTGCAGAAAGGGCGCCGAGTGCCTCGAAAAGACCAAGGGGGAGCGGAGAGAAGATGTCCGCACCTAATGTGGATGGCGGAGGTGCGCCGGCTGCTGCAGCGGCGGCACCCGATGATGGGAACGAGGCGGCCCTCGCTCCAGTCGCACGAGCGGGGGAGGCTGTGGGTCCGGCGGTCGCTCAGGTTTTGCCAATCTCTTTGCCCTACGTGCCCGATGCTGCCTGGCTACCCCAGTACGATGGGAAGCCTGATGCGTTACAGGTGTTCCGGAAAAAGATATGCACGATCCTTGATTTGTATGCCATGACTGGCAGGCAGCGTTGGACGGTAGTGCTTGGGCAGCTGACCGGCGCGGCCGAGCAGGAGGTGGAGACCTGGGCAGACAGAGACCAGGCCTCGGTGACCACTATCTTTGAGAAGCTCCAGACTGCCTTTGAAACCCGCACTGAAGCCGAGTTGCAGTTGGAAGTTCTACCAATGCCGGCAGCGGCCCGCGGACAATATAAGAGACTATGCTTTGCGCCTGCAGACGGCTCTCCGTACGCTAAAGCGGGTGGACCCCATCAACGAGGCCGACAGCAACAAGATGCTAGTGGAGCAGTTTCTACAGGGCCTGGGGTCTGCCGAATATCGCAAACAGCTGCGGTTGTGGACTTTGGAGCATGCCGATTTAGACTTTGCAGTGCTGAAGGAGTGGGCAATCAAGGCCCTACAAGCACCAAATACCGGCGCTCCTGATGCAATCCCTTGGCCGGTCGATGCCGCTCCCATCTCGGTAGCGCCCCCTCTGTTGGCCCTGCCGGCCCCTGCTTCAGCCACCGGAGTTATGGAAGAACTAACCACGCAGGTCCAATGCTTGAATGAGGACGTCGTCCGGATCCTCGCCGCACTCCAGCTACCAACGAGAGTCAAGCCCCCGGAGAAGATCCAACTCACTGACAGCCCAGAGGATGTCCCTTGGATGCAGCGGAGGAAGAACAACGACTCACGGTATGGACCACCTGTCTGCTACAAGTGCAACAAGACCGGCCACTACGCTAGACAGTGACCGTTAAACAAGCAACCCCTGAGGCCAAGGGCCAATCCTCAGGAGTAGACCCTCATGGCCCAGCTGATTGGCGGGATCGGTATGTTGGAGGCCTCCCCATCATCTCCCTGGCGGTGGATGGTGTCCCGACCATGGCTCTACTTGACACTGGATCACAGGTAACAACTATGCCCTACACGTTATACCAGTGATATTGGGATGATATTGAACTTGCCCCTCCTGATGACGGCCTAACTATTATTGCGGCTAACGGGCTCCTTATGACCCAGGTGGGATTTAAGGAAGTGACCCTGACTGTGGGGCGGACGGAGTTGAAACGCCAAGGGATGATTGTGGTGCTGAATGAGTCCAGTAACCGTAATCCAAAAGTGGTCCTCGAGACCAACGTGATTGAGCACTTCATGGGAGAAGTGTTAAACCTGTTGCAGCAACTGTCTGCCACTGTGGGAGGGGGTCGACAGAAGGCATTGCAGCGTGAGATTTGAGTCCTCCTGCAGCGACAGCAAGTGAACCTGATGGGTGGAGAGATTGGTGGTGTGCGGGTGATGGATGCAGCACCCTTGGTGGTACCACCGAGGAGTGAAATGATGATTTGGTGTAGGGCAGCGGTAGGCCCCCAGGGACAGGATTACCCAGCGATGGTGGAGGCCTCGCCCTTGGAGCACTGGCCCACAGTAATGGCAGCCAGAGGGGTGATTGACGTCAAGAAGGGGAGAGTGCCTGTGAGAGTGCTGAATTGCGGAGAGGAAGAGGTTAGGCTCCTCCGCTATGCCACCATAGCCAAGTTGTTCACCATAGACACCCACGCCATCCATGAAACCATCCCCACTACCCCTACACCCAACATGAGCGATGACACTCCACCCGTGCAGCTAGAGGAGTGGTGCCGGGAGTTGCATGTCGGCACCGAGTCTACACCTGTGCACCACAAAGAGGGAGTATACAGGGTAGTACAGGAGTATGGGCAGGTATTCAGCAAGCACCCACTAGACTTCAGGAGGATTAAGGAGGTTCAACACCATATCCCCACAGGCACACACCCACCCATTAAAGAGATGTACAGGCCGATCCCACCAGCACATTATCAGTGCGCCAAAGACATGTTGAGGAACATGAAGGAGGCCGGGGTCATCCGGGATAGTTGTAGTCCCTAGACAGCTCCATTAGTGCTGGTAAAGAAGAAGGATGGTACCATGAGAATGTGTGTGGATTACTGGAAGATCAATCAGATAACGCATAAAGATGCCTACCCTCTCCCACGCATCGAAGAGTCACTGGCTGCCCTGAAGACTGCTAATTATTTCTCTACCCTTGACCTTACTAGTGGATACTGGCAGGTGGCGGTTGCATGAGAAGATCGCGAGAGGACCGCGTTTGCTACCCCCATGGGGCTTTGCGAGTTCAACAGCATGCCGTTTGGGCTGTGCAATGCTCCCGGGACCTTTCAGAGGCTTATGGAGTGCTGCTTGGGGCATCTCAACTTCGAGACTGTTCTATTGTATTTGAATGACGTGATTGTGTATTCCAAGACATACGAGGCCCACCTGGAGCACCTGGCAGAAGTGTTCTCGGCCCTCTCCAAGTATGGGATCAAGTTGAAGCCCTCCAAGTGCCATCTGCTGAAACCCAAGGTGCAGTACCTCGGGCATTTGGTGAGCGCAGAAGCTGTAGCCCCGGATCCTGAGAAGATTACCGCTATCCAGAGCTGGCCGCGACCAACCACGGTGAGGGAGGTGAGGCAGTTCCTGGGCCTGGTGGAATACTACCGCCGTTTCATCAAGGGGTACACGAAGATGGCCGTGCCTATGCAAGACCTCCTTGTGGGACAGACCAAGAATGGGAGAACTCCTGGACCCCCGTTTGTCTGGGGCGAGAAGCATGAGGAGTCTTTCCACCAGTTGAAGTCAGCCCTGACAGGGGAAGAAATCTTGGCCTACCCCGATTACGGCCTCCCGTTCGTCCTCTACACCGACGCCAGCAACGTAGGCCTGGGTGCGGTCTTTGCCCAGGTACAGGACGGTAAGGAGAAGGTGATCGCCTACGCCAGCAGAAAACGCCGGCCAACAGAGAGAAACCCCGAGAATTACAGCTCCTTCACGCTCAAGTTCCTAGCCCTTGTGTGGGCAATAACCGAAAGGTTTAGGCATTACCTCGCGGCGGCAAAATTCACTGCCTACACGGACAACAATTCGTTGACACATCTGGATACGGCCAAGTTGGGCGCCCTAGAGCAACTGTGGATGGCGCGGCTGTCCAATTATGACTTCACCATCAAATACCGGGCTGGCCGCAAGAACACCAACGCGGACGCGCTGTCCCGGATGCCCCACCTACCTGATGAAGAATTGGAGGAAGACACTGTAGAAGATATTGAGCTACCCGCATTCCATCGGCCCCGAGGTGAGAAGCCATGTGTTCACCAGCAGCAGGCGAACTTCGACTCGCTGCCCAGCCAGGGGTGGCAGGAAGTCCAGGATCGGGAGCCTGCAGTTCAACTGGTCAAGACAATGATTGCCCAGGGTTCTTCCTGGATGAACCCCACAGCTCCCTCCGAAGCCCAGCGGTTGTGGAAAGAGAGAGACCGGCTGTACCTGTATCAAGGGAAGCTTTATAGGGGGTCGAGCAACCCTAAGACCCACGAGAAGGTTCGCCAGCTGGTGGTGCCCCAGGCATGCGTACCAAAGGTCCTGCAGGTCTACCATGATGGTGCAGGATATTTCGGCTGGAAGAAGCTGGAAATGCTGTTGAGGGAGCGGTTTTACTGGAGCGGGATGCGGGAGTCCGTGGAAGCTTGGTGCCGAGACTGTGGCCCCTGTACGCCAAGGAGGCGGGATGAAACCAGCCAGAAGGCCCCACTACAACCGATTGTTACCCGTCAGCCAGTGGAAATGGTCGCCCTGGACCACGTCAAGCTTACGCCTAGCCGAAGCGGGTACACTTACGCCCTGACCATTGTTGACCACTGCTCCAGATTTATGGTGGTTGTTCCCGTTAAGGACCTGACAGGTCACACAGCGGCCAGAGCTTTCCGGGCTTACTTCTGCTGGCCACATGGCTACCCTGAGAAGGTTCTCACAGATCAGGGGCCGGCCTTTGAAGCCGAGGTGTTCCAGGAGTTTTGTCACCTGTACAAGTGCAAGAAGATCCGGACCACACCCTACCATGCCCAAACCAATGGTATGTGTGAGAAGATGAATCATCTGGTCCTTAACCTCCTTAAGACACTACCGCTGGAAGAACAGAATCTGTGGCCGGAGAAGCTACCTGATCTAGTGGACATGTACAATAACATCCCCTGCAGCTCCACCAAGTGCACCCCCGCGTACCTGATGAGGGCCCGACCGGAGCGGCTGCCAGTAGATCTGGAGATGTACGTAGAAGTGCCCAAAACTCTTTCTCCCACTGGCAATTGGGATGCCAAGCGGCAGGTGCAGTACCGACGAATCCAAGAGTATGTGGAAAGCAATCTGCGTCAAACTCGAGAAAAGCAGGAGCAGCGCTTCAACAGACGGGCTCAGGCTGCTCCCTTTGGGCCTGGGGATGTGGTGCTGAAGCGCAAACGGAGAACCCATAAGCTCGACGATCAATGGGAAAGGACCCCCTATGTCATCCAGCCAACGGGGTGGGAGAATGAGAAGACATACCTGATTAGTCGTGACCAGGGGAAAACCACAGCCACCATTTCCAGGGACCACCTGAAAAGATTCCCGGGTCCCCTGAGACTGGTGGAAGAGAGCCCCGTACCCACGCCATGCGTGGAGGAGAAGAAGGGGGTGATCCATACGGTGATGGGAGACTTCCCAGCTGATTGGCCTACGCAGAACGGCGTGGTGATTGTTCCTGTAATAATGTTCCCACAACCCGTGGAAGAAATTGAGCCGCAGATGCCCACTAGTGAGCCACTCGAGCCAGCGCCCAGGGATGCACCTACAGCACGCCCCCGCAGGTCTCTTCCCGCCATACCTGACACCCGGGAAGAGGGACCGGTCGTCCCCTCTCCCCCATTGCCTCCACCTGAGAGTGTTGGGCCCAGGAGGTCCATATGCCCTAATCTAGGTAGGCCCCCGCATAGATACAGGGAAACTGCCATTTAGGGGTGCAACGTGTTGATTGTGTAAATACATGTATGAATGAGTGTCAATCATCCAAGACTTTCACCTGATTAACAACGACCTGAATAAAAGTAAATTGGGACTACTCCCCTGTGTGTGCCTGCATGCTTTGTCTCCCATTACTTTGGTAAGCTCGGTACTGGCTGTTGGTCTTTTGCTGTGATTGACTATCTGCTATGTGTAGCTGGTACGACTTTTGTCCAGCTGTTACTTTCCTTAGATTGCACCATGTTGTCGACTCCATGTCAGCACTGACCACTCCAGTGAGCTATAATTGACCTTTTTGGCTCTGATTTGCATGCTTTCACATGCGGGGTTTCTATCACCCTTTGTGTCTGTATAAACCTATTTATTATATATTTACCTTGTACTGTATAATTGCTTGTTCATTAAATGAATTTTTACTTGCACACTAGTGCATTTGATTATTTATTCATGGTTATGAAGCATGTATGCATCCTGGCAACATGATTGACTTCTCCCCCCCCCTGTGTACGACCTGAATAAAAGGTAGCGGTTCCAGCTATCCCGTTTGTTGGCCGCAGTTGGGACACTGTTTAATCCCATCTGTCCTGTTCACCAATAGACAAGGCCAAGAACTTGCAGGCCACCCAATAACTTTTAGGTTTGTAAATAATTTCCAGACCACCCTTCAGGTCCCACAACCTCCGGAGAGGCAGACTGGAGGAAGGGCCTGTGGGAATGTGATGGCTGAGGCCCTGTCACCATGCAGACCGGTGACAACCCTCCGGGTTATGGGCCACCTGGACGTGGGGCCTCTGAGAGACTGCCGGGTAAGGAACTTTTACCGGCCCGTGTGGGCAATACCTGGACCTTTACCCGTTCCTGGACTGGGGAAAAGGGGTGCTGACCTAGTTTTAGAGGCAGCATCAAGGTTTAGGTTTGCTTGGGTGGGCAAGCGGAAGGACTCGGTGCCGTTTCCCGTTAATAAAAATGTTTTATATATGTGCAACGTTTAAGAAAGTGCCTCCCGTAAGAGATGATTTAACCAGCTTACTTGAAAGTAAAAAGTTTATTATACTTGTATATGTTTTCCTGTTTATCTTTTACAGTTAAAAAAAGCAAACAAAAATAAACCGGTGGTGGTCGGGCAGCCCGCGGACGGTCTGCATTAAACCAAGGGGGAATGTGACGGCCTGGACTAGTCAGGTAGTCACAGACAGGCCCTTGCACAAACACCAGTCCCCTAAAAAGGTAACAGCAGCCAATCTAAAAACCCTAAGTCACCCCTCTCAGGCTTTGACATTCACACCAGTGGGCGGATCCAGGCGGTTGGCCACGCCCACCAAGGAGTTCGGATAGCCTGAGGCGGGAAAAGCAAGCAGATTAGTTTTGGAGGTGAAAGAGAGAGGAGTAAACATCTGACAGGGGTCTGGGTCGTAGCCTTGACACCCTTTGGCCAGGAGGCAGACGGTGATCGCCGCCTGCAGGAGCCGGGAAGACGGCTGGTGGAACTGTAAGGGACCGGGACAGGGTAGTGGCCCGCCGGTACCGAACCGGGGAACCAGCTGGAAACCGGAGCACCAGGAGGGGTACTCAGACCCAGAACGAGGCCCAGAAACCACTGGACCGAGTCAAATTCACTGATTGGAGTCTGGACCTTAGGTTCTTTCCCACCCAAGTCCCGACTGAAGGCAACAGCCCAACGAGGGGGATTGAAAGCCACCGCACAGGCAGAGAGATCCCACGGGCCAGCATCTGCGGGCAAACAGGCTCTCCCGACACACACAAAGCCGGGGAGCGGACTTCCGTCGCTGAAGCGCAGACAGTCAAAATCTACAAACGAGGTGCAGGAGAAAGGCGGGGACCACCAAACTGGGTGAGGGACCAGACGCAGCCAGCTGTGGGCACCGACCACCATCTTTTTGGTTTACCAGAGACTCCGGTGTATCTGTCATAGTGAGTACAACAGTGCCCTTGGGCCGCGCACCGCCCCGCATCACGCCAACACGCCCGTACCCCCATATCCTAACCCCAACAATCGGGCCCCGGGACCATCAACCCCCTACCCACGGAGGGATCAACACCTGGCTGCGCAACACCGTCCCCGGGAGCCTAGAGAACGGGAGCCTAGTCATCGGCAGCGGTGGTGTCCACACTCACCACGACCCGTGGGTGGCGTCACGAATTTAAACCCAAAACCGCGGCTCCAGCCATGAACCTCCCCACCGAAACCCCATCACGTAGCGCCAGCCTATCTTCAGAGCGACGTGACACCCGGGTCCGGAGACGCTCGAGCGAGCCACCGACGAGGCCGGATCCGAGCGGCTCGGCTGCGGCCGAGCCCCGGGGTAGTACACATCGACTTTTCTGGCATCACAAACAGGATTGAACCCATCCACTTACCGGTGGAAGTGCTCTTTGAAGTAGAAGTCAGCGGTGACCCGTTGAAAAATTGCAGAATCTAGTCCCTTGGGTGTTAGTGTAGCGTCCACGGGGTCTTAAGGTACTAGTCCCCGGGCCAGTGGTTCCTTGGGGTAGCTGTGACTGGCCAGACCCGTTTTCGTGACCCCGTCGGCTACATGTTAAATAAGAACAGCAAACGGACAAGTGTCCAATACAGATGGGGATGGATGGAGGGTGATGGGCCCCTGGGAAGCGTGTGACCGGTTGCAGCGGTGACTGGGGTCTCGGCCTCCTCCGCCGCCACTGACCCTTCCTGCGATTAGTCCTCTGCCAGCAGTTCTCATGTTATTCCAGCTCTCATCAGTCATTGTCAATAGACTTAACCATTGGTAATGTCCAGCTGCTGCCTTATGTAGCCTCAGTCGCATACCTGGCCAGGGGGGTATCAGAATACTCCCCACTGCAAGTCCGTCTCAAGCTTGGAGATCCAAACCAGATTGCAGATGTACCGTGGTGGCTTAACCCTTTATGGATACAGCTAATAGGATGGATACTGTTACGGTTGCTGTGGCTCTGGAGACTATGTCCGGATTTCTTGCTACTGCACATGTGCAAGCGCTGGAGACTAAGTCCTATCTTGGAGCCATTGCACATGTGCGGGTGACATCATCGCTGACACGAGGTCACATGTCTCTGACACCTTCTAAGCTGATTGGCCACTGGTCATGTGCTTGTGACACGTGGTCACATGTCTCTGATACCTTCTATGCCGATTGGTCGCTGGTCATGTGCTTGTGACGCTTTGCTCGGTGATAGGCCAGCGTGATGTCATTGCTGTCAGTCTGGCAGCGGATTGGCTCTGGTGTCCTCCATCTTGGATGAGGCACAGAGTCTATATAAGACCCTGACACACGCCACCTGGCGCTCAGTCCTCTTGGTTCATGCATGAGGGTAGATGCCCTGTGCACGTCCCTCTAGGCATCTCTCTGTCTATGTTAGGTGAGCGCTACCGGCAGGGTAGCGTTCTTATACCTTACAGCTTTGCCTGCAGTCCGTATCCTTACCTCTTAGTGGAGCGGACATAGGCAGATGCCTGAGGCACATGGTCCGGCTGGGCCTTGTGATTCTACTCGTAGGTGGACGTTGCCGCTAGGGTAACTTTCCTTATACTGCGTCTGGCAGTTGTTCGTATCCTCGCACACTAGGGGAGCGAACAGAGGTAGGAGCTTTGTGCAGCTTATGCTGCTGTCCGTCTCTTTTGCACCACTAGAAGAGCGGACCTAGGCAGGTGCCATATCTAGTGGTTTGTGTCCTCGCACACTAGTGGAGCGAACGCAGGTAGGAGCTTTGTGCGGCTTACGCTGCTGTCCGTCTCTTTTGCACCACTAGAAGAGCGGACCTAGGCAGGTGCCATATCTAGTGGTTCGTGTCCTCGCACACTAGTGGAGCGAACACAGGTAGGAGCTTTGTGCGGCTTACACTGCTGTCCGTCTCCTGGCACCACTAGAGGAACGGACCTAGGTAGGTGCCATTTCCCACTCACTGCTTTTGTCTCTGTGATCTTTAACAGAGACCATTCCACACACCCTCCAAGTAAGGGAGGAATTGCTTTATTTTCTAATTATATTCCTCTGTGAGTTTAACAGAGGCATTGCACTTTGCACTTGTGCTATTATTTTTTACAGTGGCACACTTATATACCCCTTAGTCTCTGCCATAGTCTGCAGCAGAGTCTTTGCACGGTGGACCCTGACTGTCTGATATTCCTTTAGATTTTATTATCAGACAGCCCCCCGTAACATTAGGATTGAGCCAAGGGTCTGGCAGTTATGGCAGAATATCAGCAGTTACACCGTTACATACAAGTACTTGAGTCACGGCTCAAGAGTATAGAGGATAAACCTCAGACCATGGTGACATCTGCACATGATCCTCGACTTGCTCTGCCAAACAGATATTCTGGCGATGCCAGATCATGTCGTGGTTTCATTAGTCAGTGTCAGATACACCTAGAGGTCAAATCTTCTCGCTTCTCTACGGAGAGGTCCAGAGTAGGCTTTATCATCTCCTTACTTCAGGACAAAGCCTTAGAATGGGCGACTCCCTTATGGGAGCGCTCTGATGTGGTTACTCTGAGACATCAAGACTTTCTTGATGCTCTTAAAGCGGTATTCATGGGTCCGCAGGTTACCCATGATGCGGCCCTGAGACTCTTAGCTCTATCTCAGGGTTCGTTATCCACTAGTTCTTATGCCATTGCTTTTAGAACTCTGGTGGCAGAACTAGATTGGCCAGAGAAGGTGTTGATTCCTATCTTCTGGAGAGGGTTGGCAGGCTATGTCAAGGATGCCCTTGCTACTCGTGAGGTCCCTGCTTCTCTGGAGGACTTGATCACAGTAGCAACGAGGATCGACGTACGCCATAGGGAACGTAGACTCGAGGTCTCTTCCTCACGCCCTAAGCATCGGGCTATTCCAGTTGTTAAGGGTCCACTACCATCTTCCTCAGCATCTGAAACATCTCCCACTCCTATGGAGTTAGGTCATACGTCCTCCAGACTACGCAAGTCTGGTCCTCCTATATGTTACGTATGTCGTCAGGCTGGGCACTATGCCAACAAGTGTTCTAGTCGTCAGGGAAACTCCCAGGCCTAGTAACCATTAGACGGGGGTTACTAGAGATATCTTCTGCACCCTCTAAGTGTAGTATCCCAGGTCAGCTCTCATTCTCTGAGAATACATGGCCTATTATGGCTTTTGTGGATTCCGGAACTGACAGGACTTTTGTGTCCTCAGGATTTGTAAAAAGACACAATATTCCCTCTATCATGTTAGAGGCGCCTATTCCTGTCCGTGTTGTTAATGGGACTATGTTGTCCGACTCCATTACATTGAGGACAGTTCCCTTGCGCCTTTCCCTGCCTCAGGGTCACATAGAGGAGATTTCTTTTCTTGTTTTGCCTGAGGGTTTAGACGACGTCCTTCTGGGTCTCCCATGGCTTCGGACTCATGCTCCTCACATTGACTGGGAGTCCGACAGCATTATTAGTTGGGGTTCGAAATGTCAGTCCCGATCTCTTCCCTTACCACCTAAGGTCATTGTGGTTGCATCAACTGATCTCTCTCCCATACCTACACCCTATTTGGATTTCGCTGACGTGTTCTCCAAACAGGGAGCTGAGGTTATTCCACCCCATAGGCCATATGACTGTGCCATAGACCTTATCCCAGGTTCGGTTCCACCTAAGGGCAGGGTTTACCCCCTGTCGATACCTGAGTCGGAG
Organism: Anomaloglossus baeobatrachus; assembly: GCF_048569485.1. Taxonomy (NCBI): domain Eukaryota; kingdom Metazoa; phylum Chordata; class Amphibia; order Anura; family Aromobatidae; genus Anomaloglossus; species Anomaloglossus baeobatrachus. Next base: position 108,538,106 of record NC_134363.1, on the reverse strand, counting down.
GCCATGTCGACCTATATAAGAGAGAGTTTAGAGAAGGGGTTCATTCGTAAGTCTGTCTCTCCCGCGGGAGCTGGGTTTTTCTTTGTTCGGAAGAAAGAGGGTGATTTGCGTCCCTGCATAGATTACAGGGGTCTCAACGCAATCACAATAAAGAACAAATACCCGTTACCTTTAATTTCGGAGCTCTTTGACAGACTGACGGGAGCTCAGGTTTTTACGAAGTTGGATCTGCGGGGTGCGTATAACTTGGTACGAATTCGAGAGGGTGACGAATGGAAGACCGCTTTTAACACCCGAGACGGTCACTATGAATACCTCGTCATGCCTTTTGGGTTATGTAATGCATCCGCAGTATTTCAGGATTTCGTAAACGATGTGTTCAGGGATTTACTGTTATCCTCCGTCGTGGTGTATCTGGACGACATCCTGATTTTTTCTCCTGATCTGGAGACTCATCGTCAGGATGTCGTTCGTGTCCTTTCCCGTTTAAGGGAGCACTCTTTGTTTGCTAAACTCGAAAAATGTGTATTCGAGCAGTCATCCTTGCCTTTTTTGGGCTACATTATCTCACAAGAGGGTCTGGCTATGGATCCTGCGAAGCTCTCTGCTGTCCTGAAATGTTCCGAACCTCATTCCTTGAAGGCGGTGCAATGCTTCTTAGGATTCATAAATTATTACAGGCAGTTCATACCCCATTTCTCTACTTTGGTGGCCTTGACTAAGAAAGGTGCTAATCCAAAAGTCTGGTCTACTGAGACATCCCAGGCTTTTGAGGCAGTAAAAAGACACTTTTCAACTGCTCCCGTTCTTCAAAGACCCGATGAGAATAAGCCCTTCCTCTTGGAGGTTGATGCCTCTTCAGTGGGTGCTGGTGCGGTCTTGTATCGAAAGAACGGTGCAGGTAGAAAAAGGCCGTGTTTCTTCTTTGCTAAAACCTTTTCACCGGCAGAGAGAAACTATACCATTGGGGATAGGGAACTGCTCGCCCTGAGATTAGCCTTGATGGAGTGGCGTCACTTGCTGGAAGGAGCAAAACATCCTTTCCAGGTCTATACAGACCATAAGAATCTGACGTACTTACAAACCGCTCAGCATCTGAATCCTCGCCAAGCCCGCTGGTCCTTGTTTTTCTCCCGCTTTCACTTCTCCATCATCTATCTGTCTGGGAGTAAGAATAACAAGGCAGACGCCCTGTCTCGCTCTATGGTTTCTACCCAGGAAGAGATTGACGAACCTCCTCTTATCCTTCCCTCCAGGGTTTTTCATACGCTCTCCCCTGTGACGTTAGACCAAATCCCACCGGGCAAGACCTTTGTGCCGCCTGATCGACAGAATGATATACTGTCGTGGGCCCACACCTCAAAGGTGGGTGGGCATTTTGGTATTAGGCGGACACGAGAGTTACTGGAGAGGTGGTATTGGTGGCCACACTTAGCCAGCCACGTCAAGAGATATGTCGGTTCCTGCTACTCGTGTGCTCGCAACCGTCCATTACGGCAGAGACCGGCTGGGCTCTTGCATCCTTTACCAGTGCCAGATAGACCATGGGAAGTGGTAGGCATGGACTTTGTGGGTGATCTTCCGTGTTCACAGGGACATAGATTTGTGTGGGTCATTACGGACCATTTCTCCCGGATGGTTCATCTCGTACCGTTATCGAGAATTCCGTCTTCCAGGGTACTAGCCAAACTATTCCTCAAGCATGTCTTTAGGCTTCACGGGATGCAAGATCGTATCATTTGTGATAGAGGCCCGCAATTTGCTTCCCGTTTCTGGCGAGATCTTTGTAGCCTTCTGCAAATTGAGTTGAATCTCTCTTCGGCATACCATCCGGAGACCAATGGTTTGGTTGAGCGTACCAATCAATCCATGATTATATACCTTCGACACTTTGTTGCTGAGAACCACGATAACTGGTCCTCCCTTCTACCCTGGGCAGAATTTGCCCTTAACAATTCGCTGGCTGAGGCCACTGGGCAGACACCATTCGTACTCAATAATGGGCAACACCCTAGGGTACCGGTACCGTTTCCCGCTGCTGCAGCTTCTCCTCTTGTGGCCAACTGGGCAACTAATGCCAGAGAGGTTTGGGATCGGACTCAAGAGTCGATCCAAGCAGCTAAGGACCGTATGAAGATGGTGTCTGATCGGTTTCGACGCCCAGCTCCTGTCTTTATTCCAGGGGATTTTGTGTGGCTCTCTGCAAAACACGTGAAACTTAGAGTGAGCTCTGTCAAATTTGCTCCTCGCTTCCTGGGTCCTTATGAGGTTCTTCGACAGGTAAATCCTGTAGTTTACCAATTGAAGTTACCCGTCCATCTTAGGATCCATGACAAATTCCATGTTTCACTGCTAAAGCCGGCTATTTTACCTCACGCTTGTGAAGTGCAATCTCCTGCCTCTGATTCCTCTCGCTCTAGCTATGAGGTACGAGCCATAGTTGGTTCTAAGATGGTTAAAGGGCGCAGGTTCTTCTTGATAGATTGGGAGGACTATGGCCCGGAACATCGCTCTTGGAAGCCTGAGGAGGCTGTCCATTCTCCCGACTTAGTTGCCGATTACCTGCGTCGCCAGGAGGGGGGCCCTTGAGGGGGAGGTACTGTTACGGTTGCTGTGGCTCTGGAGACTATGTCCGGATTTCTTGCTACTGCACATGTGCAAGCGCTGGAGACTAAGTCCTATCTTGGAGCCATTGCACATGTGCGGGTGACATCATCGCTGACACGAGGTCACATGTCTCTGACACCTTCTATGCCGATTGGTCGCTGGTCATGTGCTTGTGACGCTTTGCTTGGTGATAGGCCAGCGTGACGTCATTGCTGTCATTCTGGCAGCGGATTGGCTCTGGTGTCCTCCATCTTGGATGAGGCACAGAGTCTAAATAAGACCCTGACGCACGCCACCCAGCGCTCAGTCCTCTTGGTTCATGCATGAGGATAGACGCCCTGTGCACGTCCCTCTAGGCATCTCTATGTCTATGTTAGGTGAGTGCTACCGGCAGGGTAGCGTTCTTATACCTTAGAGCTTCGGCTGCAGTCCGTATCCTTACCTCTTAGTGGAGCGGACATAGGCAGGTGCCTGAGGCACATGGTCCGTCTGGGCCTTGTGATTCTACTCGTAGGTGGACGTTGCCGCTAGGGTAACGTTCCTTATACTGCGTCTGGCAGTTGTTCGTATCCTCGCACACTAGGGGAGCGAACAGAGGTAGGAGCTTTGTGCGGCTTATGCTGCTGTCCGTCTCTTTTGCACCACTAGAAGAGCGGACCTAGGCAGGTGCCATATCTAGTGGTTCGTGTCCTCGCACACTAGTGGAGCGAACGCAGGTAGGAGCTTTGTGCGGCTTACACTGCTGTCCGTCTCTTTTGCACCACTAGAAGAGCGGACCTAGGCAGGTGCCATATCTAGTGGTTCGTGTCCTCGCACACTAGTGGAGCGAACACAGGTAGGAGCTTTGTGCGGCTTACGCTGCTGTCCTTCTCCTGGCACCACTAGAGAAACGGACCTAGGTAGGTGCCATTTCCCACTCACTGCTTTTGTCTCTGTGATCTTTAACAGAGACCATTCCACACACCCTCCAAGTAAGGGAGGAATTGCTTTATTTTCTAATTATATTCCTCTGTGAGTTTAACAGAGGTATTGCACTCTGCACTTGTGCTATTATTTTTTACAGTGGCACACTTATATACCCCTTATCCTCTGCCATAGTCTGCAGCAGAGTCTTTGCACGGTGGACCCTGACTGTCTGACATACAGCCCCCCGTAACAGATACCTGGCATTGGTATTTCCCTTGTCATATCTTTAAACTTGTCAAAGAGTTGGATATTGACTAAAAGGGCCACTTAATATGGTGGTTATGGTGGTCTCCTAAAAAGAGACACTCCTTGGCTAGGTCCTTCCCGGAGGGATATCTGGCTATTTTCTGTGTTGAGACTCCTAACAGAGGCTCCACAGACCTTTTTTGATTTTAATAGGAGGCACCCTGACAGACACTATATGGGAATTTTTCACGACGAATGATGGCACGGCGTCTAAACATATTATGTGGGACACTATGAAAGCGTATGTTCGTAGTGCGTATATTAGAAAAATTTGCACCCTAAAGGCACAAACAAGGGAGTGCACTAATAACCTGATGGATGCTTTGGGAGACACAGAGCAACACCTTATAGCTAACTCTAATGACGACGCCAAACGAGACTTAGAGAGGGCGCAGAGGGCTCTGAGGGACCATAAGACTACATTGGCTACAAAGAAGTGTTTTTTTTTTTCTTAAGCAACAATACTTTATGGAGGGGGAGAGTATGGGAATTTGCTAGCCACAATCGCTAAGGCACAAGAGGGGTTGGCCTATATTGCCGCACTGAAACTTGACACTGGAGATTTGATGAGGGATGGCGAGAGGATTGTGGGGGTCATGCGACAGTATTATATAAAGTTATATTCCTCTTAATCGCACTTTACAGATGAAGAACTTCAGGACTTTTTGGAGGAGATTGCCCTTCCTTGTCTGTCAGATAGTGGGAGAGATTCGTTGAATAAGCATATAGATCTTACTTACAGGAAATAGAGGGCAGCAGTTATGACCTGCCCAGGCCAAGGAACTAATGCACTAGAAGGATGCAGCAAGACCCCCAATGAAGTGGAGGCATCACAGGTAGTGATGGGCGATCCCCCCGATGGTCGGGACCGGGGAGACTCGCTCGATCATTTTGTAAAGATCAAGATCGGGATAACGTGATCTTGTGTCCGATCACCGATCTTGGACTTTACAGTTATGTGATGGGGCGGGGGGGGCTGTAAAATAAAGCATACAGTTCATAATAAACATTGTCATTATACTTACAGGTCCCGGGACGCGTCCTGCAGACTTTGTCTCCCGCCGCTTCTGCTTCCGAGTATAATCATCGCTATGCAGCCCGGTAACCAAAGGACCTTCCATGATGTCATAGCTTGTGACCAGTCATGTGTGAAGGTTGTATTATATCATTGGCTACAGACTGGTCACATGACTATGACGTCATGCAAGGTCCTGTAGTGTCAGCATGCTCGACGGTACTCGGTGCTCACCCGAGCATCTCAGTACTCTCGGTATACTCGGCGAACGCAATGTACCAGCGAGATGCTTGAGCACATGCTCGGCTCCCCCTCCCTGCATGTTGGCGCTCTTTACAAAGTTAGCCCACATGGAGGGATTGGTTGCTACACACTGTAATACAGCCGGTGAATAGCGGCACCGGGAATCAGGTGATCAGAGATCACCATTGCTATAGTAATCCATTCTTTAGGTTACTATAGCAACGGTGGCAGCAGTGATGTCATCGGTTACCAACCCGCAGCCTTTGCTCACTCATTAAGTGATTAGACTGCACGGGGAGCAGAAGTGTTCTCCCACCGTGTTTTGTGATATAGCAGAGCTGCATCGGTGGAAGAAGACAGAAGACCAGGATTGTGGAGGGGTGAGAGGGAATAATAAAGATGGAGTCCCCAAGTGTGTCTGTGTATTTTTTTCTAATAAAGTATTTTTTCTCTGTGTGGTGTCTTTTTTTAACCCTTTATTGGAGATTCTTAATGGCCGGGTCAAACTTGGCCTGAGATTAAGAATAACGAGATTAATACCAGCTTGTAAAACAAAGCTGGTATTAACCCCTTATTACCCAGCATGCCACCTGGCACCAGGGATACAAAGCCAGAAGATGGCGCTTCTATGAACGCTCCATTTTCAGGGGTGGCTGCAAACTGCAATTTGCAGCATGAGGCCCAGAAAGCTTGTGCCACCCTGCGCTGCGGATTCCAATCCCCAGCTGCCTAGTTGTACCTGGCTGGACACAAAAATTGGGTGAAGCCCACATCATTTTTTTTTTAATTATTTCATGAAATTCATGAAATAATTTAAAAAAGGGCTTCCCTATATTTTTGGTTCCCCTGCCGGGTACCTGGCTAGCATGCAAAAATATGACAAAGCCCACAACATTTTTATTTTTTAGCTTTTTGGCAAAAATGTTAAAAAAATAAATACATAAAAAATATAAAAAAGGGCTTCCCTGTAATTTCCAGTGGGGATGAGGTTGTTTGACCTTCAGGGCCATTTTTACTATCAGGAGATTGGTACTTTTCTGCAGGAATACAATATATCCAGCTCACTAGTCTCTGTGTCTAGATTCCACCTGGGTCGATGCACGGTATCCGTGGTTGGCATCCACAGCTGTCACAATCATTATAAAGGAGGAGGGGAGGGAAACATATCCAGCAACATGTCTTTAAAAAAAACTTCAAATTTATTAATTCCAAGTAAAAAAATGTTTCTTATATGGACTAAAACAATCTCTCCATATGCCTTATAGTGCTTTACATGTTTCAGACAAGAACTCCTTAATCATAGGCAAATATCATATCCTATGATTAAGGAGTTCTTCTCTGAAACATGTAAGGCGCTATAAGGCATATGGAGAGATTGTTTTAGTCCATATAAGAATTTTCTTTTTACTTGGAATTAATAAATATGACTTTTTTTAAAGACATGGTGCTGGATATGTTTCCCTCCCCTCCTGCTTTACAATGATTTTTCTGCAGAGTTTTTGTACTGGCTGCAATCAGTTTCCTTTTCTTTCCTTTTTATCTAGGTAGTCGGGCCTTGCCTTTGCTAAATCTATTTTTCCTATCTGTATATCGTGTTTTCCTACATCACCGTAATCTCTATATGTTGGGGGCTGGCTATTCCTTTTGGGACTTCTCTGAGGCAATGTAGATTTCCTCATTTCTATCTGTGAGGTGTAGCTAGTTTCTCCGGCCGTGACGAGGCATTTAGGTTAGGTTTTTAGGAACGCTCCACGGCTACTTCTAGTGTGGTCTGGTAGTTAGGGGATTGCAGCCAGCTCAGGTTCCAACTACTCTTATTTTTCTTGGTGTTTTTTTACTAATGGGATTTTTTTGTAATCTTCCAGATCATAACATATATATATATATATATATATATATATATATATAAATGTATATACACACACAGGGTCGGCTCCAGGTTTTTGTGGGCCTTGGGCGAAAGAGTTTTAGTGGGCCCCGTCCACCCATAGACATGCACAGATACATGCACATACATGCATTTGTACACATACATATTTAAAGAGAAATTCACAAAAAACACATACATAAATAGACATAAATCTAGACACAGTCATATACACTAACATGCATAGATACACATCATACATGCACACAGAGACACTTTACAAATATTTCTAATATTGGGAAGTCGGCAACAGCCTCATTCACATCCCCCACTTGTCTCCATCCAGCTCCTCCTGGGCATGTGTCTGTGCCACACTGATTGGTGGCCGTCATTAACAGACATGGCCGCACATAGAGCACACTGACACTGCTGTATATACATCACAAGAGAGGCTGGGGACATACATATTACCGGGGGTCATACATATTACTGAGGAAAGGGGGATACAGCATTGGGAAGCATACAGCTCCAGAGCATACATCTCTAGAGGGGTGCAGTGGCTCTGGGGTGGGGGAACAAACAGCTTTGAGGTGGGGGTGACAGGCAGCTCCGGGGGTATACAGCTCTGGGGTGAGGGTAACACAACTTTGGGGGGGTATACAGCACTGGGGTGGGGGGATATACAACTCTGAGGGGGTATACAGCATCGGGGTGGAGAGGACATACAACTCTGGGGGTATAGTAGTTTGCAGCCCCCATATTCCTCCATATATAGTTATGAAGCCCTCATAGTCATCCATATAGTATTATGTAGCCCCCATGTAGTATTATGCAGGCCCCATATTGCACTATGCAGCCCCCATATTGCACTATGCAGCCCCCATATGGCACTATGCAGCTTCCATATGGCACTATACAGTCCCTATATGGCACTGTAGACCCCCATATGGCACTATGCAACCCCTATATAGCACTATGCAACCCCCATATAACATTAAGTAGCCCCCATATAGCACAATGCAGACCAAGATAGCATTAGGCACCCTCATGTAGTATACAGCCCCCATATAACACAATGCAGACCCATATAGCATTAAGCACATTCATGTAGTATACAGCTTGGATATCGCACAATGCGGACCCAGATAGCATTAGACACCCTCATTTAGTATACAGCCCACATATAGCACAGTGCAGACCCAGATAGTATTAGGCACCCTCATGTAGTATACTGCCCACATAAAGCACAGTGCAGACCCAGATAGCATTAGACATCCTCATGTAGTATACAGCCCGTATATAGCACAGTGCAGATCCAGCTAGCATTAGGCACCTTCAGGTAGCATACAGCCTCCATAAAGCACAGTGCAGACCCATATAGCATTAGGCACCTTCATGTAGTATACATCTCGCATATAGCACAATGCAGACCCAGATAGCATTAGACATCCTCATGTAATATACAGCCCGCATATAGCACAATGCAGATCCAGATAGCATTAGGCACCTTAATGTAGTATACAGCACCCATTTAGCACAGTGCAGACCCAGATAGCATTAGGCACCTTAATGTAGTATACAGCCCAAATATAGTACAATGCAGACCCAGATAGCATTAGGCATCTTCATGTAGTATACAGCCCCCATATAGCACAGTGCAGACCGAGATAGCATTAGGCACCCTCATGTAGTATACAGCCCGTATATATCACAATGCAGACCCAGATAGCACAATTCAGACCCAGATAGCATTAGGCACCCTCAGATAAAAAACAACCGCCATTTAGCACAGTGCAGACCCAGATAGCATTAGGCACTTTCATGTAGTTTACAGCCCACATATAGCACAGTGCAGACCCAGATAGCATTAGACATCCTCCTGTAGTATACAGCCTGTATATAGCACAGTGCAGACCCAGCTAGCATTAGACACCTTCAGGTAGCATACAGCCCGTATTTAGCACAGTGCAGACCCAGATATCATTAGGCACCTTCATGTAGTATACAGCCCGTATATAGCACAGTGCAGACCCAGATAGCATTAGACACCTTCATGTAGTATGCAGCCCATATATAGCACAGTGCAGACCCAGATAGCATTAGGCAACTTCATGTAGTATACAGCTCGCATATAGCACAGTGCAGACCCAGATAGCATTAGGCACCTTCATGTAGTTTACAGCCCACGTAGTCATCTGGCCACAGTGATTGAATACATACTCACTTTTCCTCGTTCTCCCCCTGCTCCAGTCTCCTCAACGCATCCACTGCTGTCATTCTGACCTCTCAGCAGGCGCGCAGTGATGACATCTGACGCTGCTGAGCTGTCATAGCGCCGACAGACACAGCGGGAGAATGATAAGAGAGGGAGCGCGCCGCTCCATCTCATCATTCATTGCTTTCAATTGTATCGGCAACTGCGATGTCGATACAATTAAAAGTGCTATCCTCGGTGGGAGGAGGCCCGTGACAGCGCGGGCACCGGGCCCCCCTTAGTAGCGGTGGCTTGTCTTTCCACTGCGAGTGGACCCGCCAGCAGCCCAGGGCCCCAGCATTTGACCGGGTTTTCCAGGTGCTGACACCGGCCCTGTATACACAGACACACACACACACACACGCAGATACAGACTTGGTGACAATAAGTTGCCTAAAGGAGGCACTTTTTTCCTACCAAGCTGCTATGCATGTACAAATTCCAACACAAGTAAAGATGTTATTATAAAACCTATCTCACTGCATCCCTAGCTGAATAACACCCTAAAGGTTTTTGCACAGACTGGAATATTGCTAGCTGCACAACTAGAAACCCACAACTCAGACCTGTCTGCCTAAAAGGCCGTCAAGTTGTTTCTAGAACATCCTGAGGAACCAAATGGGAGATTACTAACACAATAAATCAAGAGAAGGTAAATGTGGAGAGATAGGCAAGAACCCAAGGTGTAAAAAAAAATAAAACGGGAGCACAAATGGACAAAGGAGAAATAATAAATGCAAATAATGGTAAACGCCTAATAACTAGAGTTGAGCGAGTACCTAACTTTTTGTACTCGCTATACTCATAGTGAGTACTGTCTAATACTCACATATTCATTCCAAATAGCGTGTGTAATGCAAGTCAATGGGGAATACTCACAAAGTAACGAGTAACCTGAATGCCGTACTATTTGCTATTCGCACGAATAGTGCAGAATTCAGGTTACTTTTTGCTTTGCGAGTTTTCCTCACATTGACTTGCATTGCACACGCTATTCAGAATGAATATGCGAGTATTAGACAGTACTCATTATGAGTATAGCGAGTACGAATAGTTAGGTACTCGCTCAACTCTACTAACAACCTAACAGAAATCAAAAGGTAGGTGTACGAAAGGCAACAGGGAATACACAGCGAAAACAACACTGGTCTCTGCCTTAGACCTAAAACACACTTCCGCATAAAAAATGTCCGTGTGACACGGTCCGTTTTTCGGGTCCGTGTTCCGTTTTTTTGGGGCGTTTCTCCGGTACATATGGCATCCGTGTGATGGCGTATGCGAGCCGTGTGTACGTGTAAAATGTCCGTGTTTGTGTGTAAAATGCCCGTGTATGTGTACGTACCGTAATTTACAGATTAATCATGGAAGGTATCTCGGGGAGACGCCTGACATGATTAATCTAGGACTTATTGGCAGCTATGGGCTGCCAAAAACTCCTTATTACCCCGAATGCCAATGCACCAGGGCAAATCGGGAAGAGCCGGGTACAGTCCCAGAACTGTCGCATATAATGTATGTGGCAATTCTGGGCGGCTGCTGACTGATATTGCTAGGCTGGGGGGCTCCCCATAACGTGGGGCTCCCCATCCTGAGAATACCAGCCTTCAGCCGAATGGCTTTATGTGGCTGGTATTAAAATTTGGGAGGACCACACGCCGTTTTTTTTAATTATTTATTTATTTATTTTACTGCACAGTATAGACACGCCCACCGGCTGCTGTGATTGGGTGCAGTGAGACACCTGTCACTCAGCGTGGGGAGCGTGTCTGACTGCAGCTGTGAAGCCCCACCGGTATTGTGTCAGTGTCGGTGCATTACCTTCAGGGACTCCACGTTGCTGGATCTCCGTCACTGGTAGGAAATCTTCGTGTTTGATCGTGACGCCACTCTCAGTATTGCGGCCAGTAGGGACCGCCACTGCAGGTTGAGGGTCGCCTGGGGCTGATGGTGTGTGCAGTTAGTTGGAATAGCCTCCTGAGAGTGAGGCAAGCCCCAGGGCCCGGTGTAAGTTTGTAGTACCACAAGTCGCAGAATGACTCACACAGGCAGAACTGTCTTTCAAGGGCTTTACTCACATTTGATGGCAGGGTGAGTAACCCGGGCGTAGCTGGGATGAACCAGATGGGAACCAGGTATCCTTCAGGCTGACTTTATGAGGGTGACTACTGACTCGCCTTCCTTAGCCCTTGGTGGTTTGGGGTGACCCCGACTTTTAGTCCCTATGGGGGTCACCCAGGGAAGATGCTGCAGCCTCTCTCTCCCCTTCGTTCGCCGTATGCTTGTTCCCCGGACCAGGCCACTCCAGCTGCTTGCCTCCTGTGACCTATGGGCCCTCACTGTGGTTACGTGGCTGCGGCTTTTGTGGTGTTGTGGTGTGGGCTTTGAGAGCCCCACACCGGCAGGTTTAGCAGGGAAAGTTGGATCTATCCTTGCTTCGGGATCTGCCGCCCGGTTGGGCCTGGTGCTCTCTAGCAGTCTCCTTACTTCCCACTCCGTTGCACTCTCTAGCTGAAGCTGGCTTTCAGGTAGCACTCCTAGTTGACCGTTCTCCCCCGTCTGTAGCCACTGCGCGGACGCTGTCAGATTGCACAGCTCCAGGGATCTGCTCCTCACTTGAGCTCCCTGGACTCTACACTGAACTGGCTCACTGCCCCTCCTCTCCTGTTCTTGCCTACGCCACCCAGCAACCAGACTCTCCACCACACCCCTTGAGAGGAGATGGAGGCTCTACCCCCTCCACTATTCCAGTGAAGGTGAAGGCTTGCCCCCTCCTGGGATCCCCAGGGGTCCTCTCATGGGTACATGTGTGAGACCTGATCACTATGCGCCTGTGTTCCACACCCCGGTCAGCCTTCTGGATTACCTGTATTGTACTGTCCCCAGCATGGGTGCAGTACTCAGTGGTGCCTGACCAGGTCAGGGGCGCCACATTCCCCCTTAGTTATCACCAGCACGTCCTCGGGCTGCAAGACAACATTTTAAAATGCATAAAACATTAAAACATGTAAAACATTTTTAAAAGCACCAGGTACCATACATCACCACCCTCCACCCACAAGTCCGTTAACCCACCCAAAACCCTTTCACGTTGGCCGCGGCTTCAGCCACTTCTGGCAGGATGTAGAGGCGGCTTTCATGGGCTGGTGGTCTTCAGGGTATACCTGGCCTGGTGGATCCGCGCCTTCAGCCACTTCTGGCAGGATGCAGAGGCGGCCTCCACAGTTGGTGCTGACCAGGTACCCTCTTTGTGGTGGTGAGCCAAGGCCCCATAAACAGGCGTGCTCTCTGGTTGCAGGTGAGCCAAGGCCCTATATACGGACGGGCTCCTCCTGGTTGCAGACGAGCCAAGCCCCTAAACAGGCTGACTCTGGTGGCGGTGGTGCCCTCTGGTGTAACTATTTACACTGCGAGAGTTTGTGGCTATAGCCAGTTCATAGCCTTAAGGTTTATGGTTTTCTCACAATAGTTTTTGTGGGCACATGCTTAAACGTTGCAAAACAAAACTTTTCAAAACGTCAACTAGGAACTTCTTTCTTCACTTTACTTTACTCTTCTTTACCAGGGCTTGGGCCTGCTGGGCTGCGGCACCTGTTGCTTTCTGGCTCTTTGTCGTCGTCTGTGGTTGTTTCCTCTGTAGGTTCCTTGTCTTTTCTCTCTTGATCTTCATCTGTGTCTCTATCTCTGTCTTTTCTTTCCTCTTTGGGACATGGTGCTACATCTAAGGCATAGTAGCCCCTTTCTCCTTGATGCAAGGTGAACTGTACTGCGTCTCCAATTTTCAAATTTCTGCCTGAATGTCCTCTGGGCAGGTGGGCTTGAACATCTCTCCGATTCACAAATATGCCCTCTTTTATTCCTCTTGCTACAATAAAGCCGTATCCGCTTTTCAAATTGAAGTCCTCTACTACTCCTCTGTACAGGGGTCCTCTGACCTGGGCTCTAGACCTTCTCAGTAATCTTTTCTCCTGCAGGTCTCTGGCTGTGACCTCTCTCTGCTCTGGAGACTGTGGTGTTGGAGGATACTTTGCTCTGCTGCGCCGTGTCTTGCGGGCTGGGTTCTGCTGGGTGCAGCTCACAAACTCCCAGGTAAGGCTTTTGGGCAGTTCTTCATCTGCAGACGGTGTCAAATCCTCTTCATCCCAGCGGGAATAGGGCAACATCTCCGGTTCTGAGTATAGATCCACTGCTGGTGGCTCCGGAGTCAGCTCCTCAGCTTCCTGGCCTCCTCTCCCCCTTAGTTCTTCTTGGCACTCCTTTGGTGGCAGTGCTGGGGATGGGCTTTCTTCAGCTGGTCTGGGCGGTGGACTCTCTGGCGCGGCTGCAGGGGTTTCCTGAATCTCCTTGGGGGTATGCGGAGGGAGCAGATACCGATCCACCATCTCTTGTGGGAACTGGGCCTCTAGGTCAGCCTTCAGCTTCCAGTATTCGGGGTCCTCTCCTATCAGGGTCTTCCTAGCAGGGACCTCTTTAGACTGGGGAGCGGTGTCTGCTCTGGCCTTGCAGGCCGGGGTAAATGATGAGGTAATCTCTTCTTGGCGGGCCGCGCCTGGCATGGCGGTGGCCTGGTCTTAGCGGGCCGCGCCTGGCATGGCGGCGGCCTGGTCTTGGCGGGCCGCGCCCTGGATGGCGGCGGCCTGGATCGGCGTCTCAGCTGCGATGGGATCTGTGCAGGCTGGGCTGGACGTCGCTGCAGCAGTCTGGGCTTGGCGGGCCGCGCCTGGCGTGGCGGCGGCCTGGTTCAGCACCTCACTTGCGGCGCGGACGAGCGTTGCTGCGGCGGTGGGGTCTCGGCGGGCCGGGCCTAGCAGGGCGGCGGCCTGAGTCAGCGTCACACCTGCGGCGCGGATGAGGGTCGCGGTGGCAGCCGGTTCTTTGCGGGCCGGACTGGGCGTTGCTGCAGGGACCGGGTCTTGGTGGGCCGAGCAGGGCATCGCTGCGGCCGCTGGGGCTTGGAAGGCCGCACCTGGCGTGGCTGCGGCCTGCTTCAGCGTCGCCGCACCGGACGCCTCTTCGGGGACCGCGGGCGTGGCAGCAGGGGTCGGGGCACTTGCGCTGGCCGGGGCATCACTCGACTCACCCACCGGTGGCAGCATCGGGGTCTGCGTCGTCGCCGTCCTGTCTGGCACTCGGCGCGCGGCTCTCCTTTCATAGGCCCGAACCGCCGCGGTCATCTCCAGCATTTCCAGTCGTTCTTCCCGGATCTGCTCCACAACCCGGTTCTCCAGTCGGTCGCAGAACTGGGCCAGCTCCCGATACCACCAGGCAGCGGAGCCCGGTTCTGGATTTCTGCGGTCAGACGCCATTTCTTCTGCGCCCTCTTCTGCACGACTCTCCAGCTGTGGACTCGCCGTTGCCTCTGATAACAAGCTGCGCAGTTTTTGCTCTGCTTCTTTCAGCAGCTCCTCTCCCAGCAGCAGGCTTGTGGCTCTCTTTCCTTCCCGCCGTCTCTGGACGCTTCCACTCTCATAGCTGGCAAGCTCCGAACTCTGCAGGGGATCTCTGGGTAGCCACACCTCTTCGTGGGCGGTAACTTCTTCCAGCGCGGGCTGCTGTTGTTTTTCAGCGCGCTTTTCATGGTGGCAATATGGCGGCGCTTCCAATTTTCCAAGCGGACCGCCCAGGCACATGGTCACCTGTCTGAACAGGTCTAGTCCTTATCCTGTTCGTGACGCCAGATGTGAAGCCCCACCGGTATTGTGTCAGTGTCGGTGCATTACCTTCAGGGACTCCACGTTGCTGGATCTCCGTCACTGGTAGGAAATCTTCGTGTTTGATCGTGACGCCACTCTCAGTATTGCGGCCAGTAGGGACCGCCACTGCAGGTTGAGGGTCGCCTGGGGCTGATGGTGTGTGCAGTTAGTTGGAATAGCCTCCTGAGAGTGAGGCAAGCCCCAGGGCCCGGTGTAAGTTTGTAGTACCACAAGTCGCAGAATGACTCACACAGGCAGAACTGTCTTTCAAGGGCTTTACTCACATTTGATGGCAGGGTGAGTAACCCGGGCGTAGCTGGGATGAACCAGATGGGAACCAGGTATCCTTCAGGCTGACTTTATGAGGGTGACTACTGACTCGCCTTCCTTAGCCCTTGGTGGTTTGGGGTGACCCCGACTTTTAGTCCCTATGGGGGTCACCCAGGGAAGATGCTGCAGCCTCTCTCTCCCCTTCGTTCGCCGTATGCTTGTTCCCCGGACCAGGCCACTCCAGCTGCTTGCCTCCTGTGACCTATGGGCCCTCACTGTGGTTACGTGGCTGCGGCTTTTGTGGTGTTGTGGTGTGGGCTTTGAGAGCCCCACACCGGCAGGTTTAGCAGGGAAAGGTGGATCTATCCTTGCTTCGGGATCTGCCGCCCGGTTGGGCCTGGTGCTCTCTAGCAGTCTCCTTACTTCCCACTCCGTTGCACTCTCTAGCTGAAGCTGGCTTTCAGGTAGCACTCCTAGTTGACCGTTCTCCCCCGTCTGTAGCCACTGCGCGGACGCTGTCAGATTGCACAGCTCCAGGGATCTGCTCCTCACTTGAGCTCCCTGGACTCTACACTGAACTGGCTCACTGCCCCTCCTCTCCTGTTCTTGCCTACGCCACCCAGCAACCAGACTCTCCACCACACCCCTTGAGAGGAGATGGAGGCTCTACCCCCTCCACTATTCCAGTGAAGGTGAAGGCTTGCCCCCTCCTGGGATCCCCAGGGGTCCTCTCATGGGTACATGTGTGAGACCTGATCACTATGCGCCTGTGTTCCACACCCCGGTCAGCCTTCTGGATTACCTGTATTGTACTGTCCCCAGCATGGGTGCAGTACTCAGTGGTGCCTGACCAGGTCAGGGGCGCCACACAGCCAATCAAAGGCGTCTGTGGGTGGGGAAAGCAGGGAATACGAGATTGATTAATGAGCGGCCGGCATATTCAAAGTAATTGTTGCCGCGTATTCTCTGCACAGCTGTTCCTCACCGCGCTGGTGATCGGGGAGCGGTATGAGCCGGGGGAAGAAAAAAACCGAGCGCCAATGTAAGTATGACTGAGAACAGCAGAAAAAAAGGTAAGTATACTAAATTTAATTTAAAAAAAAATAAAAATAAGATCACTAGTGTAAAAACGCACATGCACGAAACGTGCTGAACACGGATATACTCCGTGTGCAGGCACAGACCCATAGACTTTAGCAGGTCCGTGCCTGTGTGCTGCCAGCCAAAAACGGACATGTCATCCGTGCAGAAAAGCGCACACACGTACTTATCACACAGACACACGTTCCGTGTGATTTTACGTGTGTGTGCCATCTACCATAGAATAACATGGGTCTCCGTGTGTACGTGTCTCCGGTACGTGCAAATACGTACCGCACACGTACAAAAAAAACGGATGTGTGTTTCGGGTTTAAATCACTTAGCTGCAGGGATGGAACTCCTTAGCAGTCATTCACATAGAAATATAGCCAAGAGAGAATGCTAATAAATGGAGAGTATAAATAGCCTCACCATGGATAAGATAGGACAGAAAACATGAGCAAGTGGATACAACTGATAACTACAAACCAAAATGAGAGAAGCAAAAGTAAAATACCATCAGCATTTGTGCAGGGACTGAGCAGGCTGGGCTCCGCATGGAGGGAAACTGATCACATTGCACAAAGTCTCCATTTTGAGTCTTGAACCTGAGGCATCACATAAAGATACTTGTTGAGACAGAATCAATTGAATATTTTTGTTTGAAACAGCATATATAAATGGTCTTTTTTATTAATATTACTTATTTCTGTGTATTGAAAGTAGAAACAAAAGTAAGTTGACAGTTATTCTTATTTCCTTCTAAATTTGGTGTCTTAGTATCTAACAACATTTCTTCCCGTTTCTTCTTTTTTTACTATACCTTCAGCTGTCCTAAGTGTTTCTTTTGGATAATTTTGTTATCACAATCTATGTTTTACTTCATCAATTTCATATTCATACCAATTTTCAAGAGTACAATTAAGTTTATATCTAATAACTTCCCCATAGGAATATTATTTTCTACTTTAAGGGAATTACACGAATTTATAAAAGCAGTTGAATTAGTGGCAGTGTCCTTACAATGGGGGGACATAATTACTCCCTCATCTGAATACTGAGTAAGAGTAATATCTAAAAATGTACATTTTTATCCTTTATACATTAAGTAAATTGTAAGTTCAGATTATTTTCATTAATGTATACCAAAAATGTGATGCCAATTCCTTAGGTTCATCTAATATCAGTAGCATGTCATCTAAATAGTGACCATACCACCTGATATGAGAGGAGTAGAATGGAAAAAAATTAATTTTATTCCCAAAAGGACATAAAATTATTTGCTTTTGACGGGGAAAACCCTGCTCCCGTTGGTACTCCCAGTTGCTGTAAAAAATATTCTCCATTGAAGGAGAAATGATTATATCGCCACATGAGTTCAGCGGAAACTATTGCATAACTGGTAAATATGTACTGTATTTTTTACATAATATGACAGGGCTTGCATAGCTAAATTATGGGGAGCAGAAGGGTATAGAGCGACACCATCATATGATCAGCTAGTTTTATCTCGGGAAATGATCACGTTTTTGGAATCCCTACTAAATCCAGGAAGGATTACCAAATTACCAACAAAGGTTGTAGATAAAGATCTATCCACAAAATCAACTTTTCTCCCAAACCACCTATTCCTGCCATAGTCAGAGGGAGAGGAAATATATTTTTATAGGTTTTTGTCAGGGAATGAAAAATTGGAGTTTTAGGGAATTCAACATATAGATCCTCCGATATTATATTATTATTTATATATATATATATATATATATATATATATATATATATATATATATATATATATATATATATATTCATATATATATATATATATATATATATATATATATATATATATTTATATATAAATATAAATAAATATATAAATATAAATATTTATATAAATTATAATTTCTTATCTATTGCTCCCATTGCCAACTCTTCTGAATGTGACAGTTTATTCTGAATACTTATGGTATTGTTATGATTTAATTTACGATAGACATTGGGATCATTAGGCATAAGTATGTTCAACTTCTCATACAATGTTGCATTTAAAATCACCACTGATCCTCCTTTATCATCCCTCCTTACAAGAAGGTCTGGATTATTCTTAAGTTCTCTCAAAGCTTTTTGTTCTAATAACGTTAAATTATGACAAGTACGTCCTTGATGTTTTATCCTCTGTTTTAATATCAATAGTTTCTTGAAAGATATCCAAAATAGGTGGACGAGAGCATACCGGATGGTAAAAAGGATTCTTTGTAGTGAATAATTGATTATAATTATCCCTCTTAAGAAATGAATCACTGGCCAAAGTTCTTAACCCAAGCAATGAACGTTGTTCTTCAAATGTGCTCATTTTATTAGTCCAGTTTTACAAACAGAATTATTATATTATAGCATTATCTTCTTTTTGTTCCTTATTCCCAAAGTGGTAATGATATGTAATAGATCAAAGAAACTTATTTATGACTAGTAGAGTTCTATACATATCAGATTCATTTGTCAGGGAAAAGGTTAACCCTTTCGCTAATACTTGGATCTAGGCTTCACCTACAGATAACTAGAGATTTACTACTGAATTTTCCAGGTTCACATTTGGAGTTGAAGATTCCTTTTTAGCGGTTCCTCCCACTCCTCCTTTTTCTTTTCCTCTGTCAATTTTTGGTATATTTTTTTTGTATACCAGTTTGTTCAGGTTGTAAATTATTATGAGGGGTTTATTTATGTTTTATTTTCTGATGGAAAAGTTCTGATGATGAATTAGTGATATCATCTAAATAATTATAGTCCATATTCTCCAATGAAGTACTCGTATCATAAAAACTGAATTTTGTGATACAAAAAATAAGTGCTTCCAAAACTCTCAGATTGAAAAAGCAGGAGTAGGTTTTGCATAATTATTTCTCAGTTAACAAACAAAAATTGCTTATGGGAATGTTATAAATAGTTTAACAGGTGAACCACACAAATCCCTCTAAAATTCGTTTTTATTAATATTATTAAAATCGCCCAGGTGAATAAACCCGCAAACTCAAAAATAAATCAATAGAATAAATAGATAAATGCTAGGGAGGTCAAATAGAACAGGAATAGCCTTACAATGATATTTTTAGACAGAGGTCATTATAGTATGATAACAAAAAACGTAAATACCTACACTCCAGTGACCCTAATATGTCACTGTATCTGACTCCTGCCTATCAACGGAGGGTATGACACCCTAAGGTAGCTGGGCGCCCTCGTTCCTCGTCGGCTATCCCTCACTCCCCCTACAATTGCCCTACCAATCAAAAATTGATAATGTACCTAGTATTACATCAAATGACTATTTATGGACCATGGTAATCTACTGAAAACTCAATATTCATGATAAATATCTAAACAGTAGTAACCAAACTGCTCTCCAAATTGATAATACCCCATACATATCAGGTACACACTAATCCATTGCTATTGCCACAATGGGCCCAAAGCATGTTAATTTAAGTAATCAAGTTAAAATACTTCCCTCAAGCTGATGCGGTCATGCATACCGCATAACAAAAACGGAAAACGGATAACGCTCTGGGGCTGAAGGGGTTAATAATATTAATAAAAACAAATTTTAGAGGGATTTGTGTGGTTCACCTGTTAAACATAATTATTTCTCCAAATATATATATATATATCTCATTTTGAATGTAATCCATATGATCCCGTGCAAACTTAGATTTAAATCTTCATTGCTAGTTATGCGTGAGCATGCTTGCCACTGATACTCAATCGAGCATCGGGGGGCTCGGGTATGCTTGCTACTCGATCGATTGCAGCAGGTGGTTGAGTAACATGCTTGAGACACTATCCCGCATGCTTTGCAGTTTTTAGACAGCCAATCAAAGTGTGAGGATTGCGTGCCATAAACGGTAAAGTCGGCTGCATCTTGTCATTAGGTCTTATACCCAGAAGCATAATGATCTTCGGACTACAGTTCAGGGTGTTGATGTAGGAGGGACAGCTTAGTTTAGAGCAGGCATATAGGCAAGGTTTATTGCCTTACAGTTCTTCCATACTTATACTGGTGCTGCAATCTAAAACCAAAAGTTTTTCTTTGGGCTACATACTGTCTTTTCTTTAACCCCTTTATACCAGAGCATGGTTTTCACCTTGATGACCGGGCCATTTTCTTGCGATGAATTGTGATCAGTGTCATTTTGACAGGTTATAACTCTGGAACACTTTCAACGGATCCTGACAATTCTGACATTGATTTTTCATGACATATTACACTTCATATTAGTGGTAAAATTCTGACAATATTTTTTCCATTTATTTGTGAAAATATCAGAAATTTGACCAAAATTTGGAAAATGTATGCTCATAAATCCGAGAATTATGTCATACAAAAAAGTTATTAAATAACATTTCCCACATCTCTACTTTACATCACCACAATTTTTGAAACATAATTTTTTCTGTTAGGAAGTTAGAAGGGTTCAAAGTTCATCAGCAATTTCTCATTTTTCCAACAAAATTTACAAGACCATTTTTTAGAGGCCACATCACATTTAAACTTTGACTTTGAGAGGCCTAGGTGAAACAAAAAAAACACCTAAAAGTAACACCTTTATAGAAAATGCACCCCTCACACTGCTCAAAACCATATCTTAAAGTCTATTAACCCTTTAGGTGCTTCAGAGGAAGCTAACTACTAAACGGGCGTCAGTAAAAATAAATTACTGAGCGCCCAAAATGGGATGGAAAATGGATAGAGAAAAAAAATGGAAAAAAGTCCTGGCTAAAAGCGTCACAGACGCTGATCAGCGATATGTGTCACTGATCAGCGCTCGGCGGCTGCAGGACGCTCGCACAGAGGTGGTGAAAAAAAAACCTGACAAAAATCGAGCACTCAAGTACTGATCAATGATCAAGTACTGATTAGTAGGGATGAGCGAGCATGCTCTCCGCTACTCGGTGCTCGCCCGGGCAGATGCTCGGCTCCGCCACCCTGCATGTTAGCACTGTTTACGAGTCAAAGTCCATTGATGAAGCGTGAGAGTAGAAAGAGACCGCACTCAATCCGCTGTGAAGGATTTCTTTATTCAAACACGTGCAGAGTGGAGGGCTGGAGACACACTGTGAGCTGGCTCCTCAAGAATGGACGACAGCTGTTTCGCCCAAATTGGGCTTCCACAGGTCCACATGTGGAGCCACGGCTACACCCCTTTTAAAGGAGTGCTCACAGATTGCCCCAGACCACATAAAAACAAATAGGAGATTTGTGTATGCATATAAAATACATGTATCCATTTCCATGCATGAATTTACAACAAATTTTAAACATGTAAAAGAACACACTTGAATAAAATGAAGCAATGGGTGATAGACAGGCAGAACTGTCATAGGAACACAGATATCAAACATGTAAAAGAACACACCTGAATAAAATGAAGCAAAGGGTGACAGACAGGCAGAACTATCATAGGAACACAGATAGATCCACACGATCGTTTAAACCTTGCGGGCCCTGTGCCCCATAATTAATAATTAACCTAGCCTCCTCTTGTAGCAACAATTTGTGCAGGTCGCCCCCCTTCAAAGGGAGGGAGACCTTTTTGAGGCCGGCAAAACGCAAAACGTCGGGGTCACCATCATGACAATCCTGGATATGGGAAATTAATCTGGGAGAACCTTTCCCTGATGTTATTGAACTATAATGTTCCCTGAATCGCACATATAAGCATCTTATAGTCTTGCCTATGTAGAACCTGCCACAAGGGCAGAGCACCACATAGACCACAAACTTATTCTTACATGAGATGAATTGATGGACAGTGTGCAAGTGCGGGCCGACTTGTACGGAGCGACCTTTTAAATGCTGGCTGCAAAAACGACACTGACCGCACCGGTAATTCCCTGGTGGGCAGCATTTGTCTAGCCAAGTTGCTAGGTGTGTTCTTTTACATGTTTGATATCTGTGTTCCTATGACAGTTCTGCCTGTCTATCACCCATTGCTTCATTTTATTCAAGTGTGTTCTTTTACATGTTTAAAATTTGTTGTAAATTCATGCATGGAAATGGATACATGTATTTTATATGCATACACAAATCTCCTATTTGTTTTTATGTGGTCTGGGGCAATTTGTGAGCACTCCTTTAAAAGGGGTGCAGCCGTGGCTCCACATGTGGACCTGTGGAAGCCCAATTTGGGCGAAACAGCTGTCGTCCATTCTTGAGGAGCCAGCTCACAGTGTGTCTCCAGCCCTCCACTCTGCACGTGTTTGAATAAAGAAATCCTTCACAGCGGATTGAGTGCGGTCTCTTTCTACTCTCACGCTTCATCAATGGACTTTGTCTTATGACCAGCACCCCGCTTTTGGATTGTCGGACCCTCCAGGCTCTCCACCCGAGCACAGGCACAGGCGGTACCGCAAGCGATATTGCAGGTAATCTGCGGTGGTGCAGGACTTTGCTTCTCTCCTGCTTTATTATACTACTTGTTGTTTCCAGTCCCTGTTGCACACCGCTGGGAATTACCGGGACTTTCCGCGTTTGTTGCGGTTTTTTCAATTACCGCACTGTGATTTAACCTGTGATATGGAGGATATGGAGAGCAGCGGTGGTGTACCGTCCACTACCACGGGCTTATTAGCTGGACGTGCTGATGCTGGCTCCTTCTTTGGAGATTGCAATTTTAAGAAAGACACTGAAGTTTTGGGTGTTAAAACGCTGGAATTCCAGATACAGACTCTGGCGGAAAAAGAAGTTAGATTGTTTTGGACTATTCAATCCCTGCAGTCATATGTCGATTGTGATCGTGTGCCACGTGGACTCCGGGTCATAAAGACTCTTTCTCATTTCCAGGAGGATCCCACGTTTACTGTGCAGTGGGAAAACATTCAGTTAGAGTGTTCTAAAAAATTACTGCATTTAGTATTAGATAAAAACAAGGATAATTATGCTGCATTGGTTGCTGAATTAGATACGTTGAAGCATGACACCCAAGTACGGATGTCAGCGGATGATTGGAACACCTTTAGTCAGAGGCTGGATAAACGTTTGGTGACCGTACAGACGGAAATAAAACATAGAAAAAGGGAAAAATTCCTAAGGGACAAGAAGGATTATGAAAAGAAACATTTTTTGTTGGACAAAAGATGGGCCACATAATTATAGACAGAGAGCGCACATAAAAAAACGAGGTAGTGCTGGCTCTAACAGGGGGTACTGGACCACGGACTCGGAATCCAGTGGATCTGAGGACGTGATCTCGGGCCCCTCTGGTATTAACCCCCATGGTGCTGCACCCACCACCCCTTTAGGAAACGGATCCGACGGGGGGGCAGGAAAAGGCACACGGGGCAGAGGTCGCAAGAGGAAGTCTGTAACTTGGAGGAATTAAGTTTCCAATCTACTTCTTGTCCCCCTTCCGATGCGATCATCAATCTAACATCTCATACTCTTACTCCTGATATGGTCTCTGTATTAATTAAAGGTTTTAAATATTGCATTCCGGAAAAGTTCGATTTTGCTGAGTTCAAGATTGATCTTTTTAAGGCTATTAGAAAGATCCATCTGCACAAACATTTCCAAACGGCGCCTAATACAGCTCATACAGCGCCTGCTGGACATGTTCCGTGCAGTATAGCTGATTCTCGGACCGGTCTGATAGGGGCTTTTGATTCTGGGATCCTTCAAGACGCTGAGGTGTTGCTCAGCTTGAATGAGCCAAATGTTTCAACTGATATTGTGGGTTCAAGCAATAGTCCAGGTTTGGAAAGGTTTACTAAGGGGATAAAATCGGATTTTTGTCCCCCTACTGTACCTGGAAATTTGATTGATTTATATCAGGAAGCTGTCTTGAAGGATGTCGAGTCATTGGTGTACGCCAGGCCGATCCAGAATCTAAGTCAAAAAGAACAGGCCGCGATATGTATCATGCAGGGTTGGGAGGACACGGTGTTCCGCCAGGCCGATAAGGGGGGCAACGTTGTCCTCCTTCCTAAACATGATTACATCCAGGAATGCAATAGACAACTAATGGACAGATCTACCTATTGTCCTCTTTCTGCAAATCCTATTCAAGATTTTAAAAAATCTTTGGTGCGGTTGCTGGACAAATACGTGGGGCTGGGTTTTCTGTCTCGCTCACAGGCTGAAAAACTAATTCCTCCTTTTCCTACAAAGCCCCACTGGTATTGCATACCAAAAATACATAAGAGCAGGGATAATCCACCTGGTCGCCCAATAGTGGCTGGCATCGGCTCTTTAACTGAGCCTTTGTCGCACTATTTGGACTGGCTGTTAAGACCAATTATGAGTCATATCCCCTCTTATGTCAAGGATAGCAGTGATTTTTTAACACTGCTAAAGGGTATGACATGGCAGGAGGGCTTTGCTTTAACCTCGATTGATGTGGAGAGTCTGTATACCCGCATTCCTCAGAATTTGGGTATACAGACTGTTAGGAATTTGGTGGCGCAGACTGGAAAAGATGCGTTGTTTTGCAGTTTCATTGAGGAAGCCCTTGATTTCGTTTTATCTAAAAACGCTTTCATGTTTTTGGACCGTTGGTACTTGCAGTGCAGGGGTACCGCTATGGGTACCCCTGTCTCTTGTGCCATGGCCAATATTTTTTTGGGCTCCTTTGAAAGCAAATATGTTTTTTCTGACACCAACCCTTTTTTGAAATATATTCGCCATTTTTTGAGGTATGTGGACGACATATTCATAGTGTGGGCTGGCACTGAGGTCCTTTTTGCTGATTTCGTGTCCTATCTTAACACCTGTAACACCATGAATATGTCCTTTACTTCCTCATATGGTGGCGATACTCTCAATTTTTTAGATATTGAGGTTTCTATCAAGGAGGGCGATATTTGTACAAGGTTGTTCAGAAAGCCGACGGCATCAAACTCCCTTCTTCATTATCAAAGTGCCCACCCCCTCCACATTAAAGCTGGTGTCACACATAACGACGACGACAACGACGTCGCTGCTACGTCACCATTTTCTGTGACGTTGCAGCGACGTCGCTGTCGCTGTGTGTGACATCCAGCAACGACCTGGCCCCTGCTGTGAGGTCGCCGGTCGTTGCTGAATGTCCAGCTTCATTTTTTGGTCGTCACTCTCCCGCTGTGACACACACATCGCTGTGTGTGACAGCGAGAGAGCGACGAAATGAAGCGATCAGGAGCCGGCACTGGCAGCTGCGGTAAGCTGTAACCAGCGTAAACATCGGGTAACCAAGGGAAGACCTTTCCCTGGTTACCCGATGTTTACGCTGGTTACCAGCCTCCGCTCTTGCTGCCAGTGCCGGCTCCTGCACTGTGACATGTGGCTGCAGTACGCATCGGGTAATTAACCCGATGTGTGCTGCAGGAGAGCAAGGAGCCAGCGCTAAGCGCGGCTCCCTGCTCTCTGAACTGTGACATGTAGCTGCAGCACACATCGGGTTAATTAACCCGATGTGTGCTGCAGGAGAGCAAGGAGCCAGCGCTAAGCACGGCTCCCTGCTCTCTGAACTGTGACATGTAGCTGCAGCACACATCGGGTTAATTAACCCGATGTGTGCTGCAGGAGAGCAAGGAGCCAGCGCTAAGCGCGGCTCCCTGCTCTCTGAACATGTAGCACAGCGACCTTATGATCGCTGCTTCTGCTGTGTTTGACAGCTAAGCAGCGATCATAACAGCGACTTACAAGGTCGCTGTTACGTCACCGAAAATGGTGACGTAACAGCGACGTCGTTGTCGCTGTCGTTTAGTATGACACCAGCTTAAGACGGGTTTGCCCTACAGTCAATTCCTGAGAGTACGTAGAGCAAACAGTTCAGAGGAATCTTTTTTTCAACAATCTCAGGAGTTGAAGATTAGATTACATCAAAGAGGTTACCCAAAAAAACTGATTGATTCGGCCTGTGAGAGAGCTAGATCAGACGGCGCCACGTCTGTCCGTAGAAACCGCACCAGAAAATGTGTTGACAATTTGGGTAGGTTTGTCTTTAATTTTAAATTTGGACCTCTGGAGCATGCCATTAGAACTGCTCTTTGCAGAAATTGGCATATTTTGAAGAATGATCCGGCTTTATCTGACAGGACAATGTCCAACCCTTTGGTATCGTTCAGACGATGCGGCAATTTGCGGGACAAACTTGTGAGGAACAGACTTACCAATTCAACAACTTGGCTAGACAAATGCTGCCCACCAGGGAATTACCGGTGCGGTCAGTGTCGTTTTTGCAGCCAGCATTTAAAAGGTCGCTCCGTACAAGTCGGCCCGCACTTGCACACTGTCTATCAATTCATCTCATGTAAAACTAAGTTTGTGGTCTATGTGGTGCTCTGCCCTTGTGGCAGGTTCTACATAGGCAAGACTATAAGATGCTTATATGTGCGATTCAGGGAACATTATAGTTCAATAACATCAGGGAAAGGTTCTCCCAGATTAATTTCCCATATCCAGGATTGTCATGATGGTGACCCCGACGTTTTGCGTTTTGCCGGCCTCAAAAAGGTCTCCCTCCCTTTGAAGGGGGGCGACCTGCACAAATTGTTGCTACAAGAGGAGGCTAGGTTAATTATTAATTATGGGGCACAGGGCCCGCAAGGTTTAAACGATCGTGTGGATCTATCTGTGTTCCTATGATAGTTCTGCCTGTCTGTCACCCTTTGCTTCATTTTATTCAGGTGTGTTCTTTTACATGTTTAAAATTTGTTGTAAATTCATGCATGGAAATGGATACATGTATTTTATATGCATACACAAATCTCCTATTTGTTTTTATGTGGTCTGGGGCAATCTGTGAGCACTCCTTTAAAAGGGGTGTAGCCGTGGCTCCACATGTGGACCTGTGGAAGCCCAATTTGGGCGAAACAGCTGTCGTCCATTCTTGAGGAGCCAGCTCACAGTGTGTCTCCAGCCCTCCACTCTGCACGTGTTTGAATAAAGAAATCCTTCACAGCGGATTGAGTGCGGTCTCTTTCTACTCTCACGCTTCATCAATGGACTTTGTCTTATGACCAGCACCCCGCTTTTGGATTGTCGGACCCTCCAGGCTCTCCACCCGAGCACAGGCACAGGCGGTACCGCAAGCGATATTGCAGGTAATCTGCGGTGGTGCAGGACTTTGCTTCTCTCCTGCTTTATTATACTACTTGTTGTTTCCAGTCCCTGTTGCACACCGCTGGGAATTACCGGGACTTTCCGCGTTTGTTGCGGTTTTTTCAATTACCGCACTGTGATTTAACCTGTGATATGGAGGATATGGAGAGCAGCGGTGGTGTACCGTCCACTACCACGGGCTTATTAGCTGGACGTGCTGATGCTGGCTCCTTCTTTGGAGATTGCAATTTTAAGAAAGACACTGAAGTTTTGGGTGTTAAAACTCTGGTTGTGACATTACAGTGTCATCAGCTCTGTTTGACAGCTGATGGCGCCGTGCTCGGCACTGTCATCCACAGTCAGCTAGTGCAGGGAGAGGTGCTGCTGAGCCAGGGACAGCTTTACTGTGTGTCTTAGGTAGTGTAGGTACTAGGAGACGTGACGTCAATGCTGCCACTGATGCCATAGTAACCTACCGAGTGTGTTACTATAGCATAGGTGATCTCCGACCACCTGATTACAGAGGCCGCTATGCACCAGCTCCTGCAGGAGCCGCAGGAGTTAACTCCCTGTTTACCGGCACAGTTATTCAGCGGCTAATGCAGGAGCCGATGAATAGTGGTGCTTGGAATCAGCTGATAGGAAATCACCATTGCTATAGTAACCCGCTCGTTCGTTAATATGGCAATGGTGGCAGCGGAGATGTCACCGCCTACCAACCCGCAGTCTGTGCTCACTCATTGAGTGATTACACAGCGCGGGAGCAGCAGCAGCAGCATTCTTCCTCTCTTCCTACCCTGTGTTTTGTGATATAGCAGAGCTGCATGGGTTGAAGAAGACAGAAGACATGGCTCATGGAGGGGTGAGAGGGAGTAATAAAGATGGAGTCCCTAAGTGTGTCTGTGTATTTATTTATAATAAAGTATTTTTTCTCTGTGTGGTGTCTTTTTTAACCCTTTATTGGGGATTCTTAATGGTCAGGTCAAACTTGGCCTGACATTAAGAATCTCAGGCCTAATACCAGCTGGTAAAACAAAGCTGGTTACCCTTATTACCCAGCGTCCCACCCGGCACCAGGGCCGCTGGAAGAGTTGGATACAGCGCCAGAAGATGGCGCTTCTATGAAAGCTTCTATGAAAGCCCAGAAAGCTTGGGCCACCCTGCATTGCGGATTCCAATCCCCAGCTGCCTAGTTGTACCTGGCTGAACACAAAAATTGGGCGAAGCTCACGTCATTTTTTGTTTTTATTATTTCATGAAATTCATGAAATAATAAAAAAAAGGCTTTTCTATATTTTTTGTTCCCAGCTGGGTACAAATAGGCAGCTGGGGGTTGGGGGCAGCCCGTACCTGCCTGCTGTACCTGGCTAGTATACAAATATGGCAAAGCTCACGTCATTTTTTTTGTTTGTTTTTTTGGAAAAAACAAGAAAAGGGCTTCTGTGGACTTTCCATTTCTAGTGAAGATAACACCAAGCAGTGGGGGTTAGCAGCCAATAGCTGCTTGAGTTACCATTAGCTAGCAATAGAAAATGAGAGGGTGCCCACACATTTTCTTTTTTACCCCTAACCCTTGTTTTTTTTTCTTTTATTTTTTAATGATTTAAAAAAAAAAAAATGACATGTGCTTTGCCATGCCCCCAACCCCCAGCTGCCTACTTGTGCCTGGCTGTGAACCAAAAATATAGGGAAGCCCTTTTTTTATCTTATTTCATGAATTTCATGAAATAATTAAAAAAAAATGACGTGGGCTTCGCCCAATTTTTGTGTCCGGCCAGGTACAACTAGACAGCGGGGGATTGGAATCAGCAGCGCAGGTTGGCCCAAGCTTTCTGGTCCCCCCTGCTGTGAATTGTAGTCCGCTGCTGCCCCAGAAAATGGTGCGTTCGTAGTAGCGCCTTCTTCTGGCACTGTATCCAACTCTTTCAGCGGCCCTGGTGCTGGAAGGCTCGCTGGGTAATAAGGGGTTAGGGCCAGCTGGGTATTATCAGCTGCCCTAAGCCCGAAATTCATGATGTCACGCAAATATTAGACATGACCACCACCATGAATTTCTAGTAAAGATAAAAAAAAAAACACATGACAGAAAAAATATTTTTATTAGAAGTAAAACACAACACAATTGACGACTCCATCTTTATTGAACTAAAGAACCTGCCCCCCCTCCACCATAGTCCTGCATCGAGGGTCCCATGATGTCCAATCCGGATCCAATATCATCTGATCGGTTTACCTGAAGGCAAAGCAATCAGATGTATCAGGTTCAAGGACCTGAATCACAAGACACATCAGCTGATTGTATAAATGGATTTTAAACAATCAGCTAATGCATTTGTAGGAAAAAAAGACTATACACCTCTGTGCAGACTCCCGTCCGATCGCTGCAGGACCTGCCGGTAATCAGCTGATGCGGTCACCTGACAGCATCAGCCGATCATTTAAACAGCTGGGTGGTAAAACGCCGGACTCACCGCTAAACTTAAACTGTCAGCTGATGCCGTCAGGTGATCGCATCAGCTGATCACCGGCAGGTCCTGGAGCGATCGGGGGAGAAAAGGGGCGATAGAGAGAAAAAGAAAGGAAAAGCATAGGAACAGATCAGGGATAGAATAGATCTTTTTTCTTCTTTCTTCAGTCAGGATCAGCAGCACAAGCAGGTAGTAGGAGCAGTAGCAGTGGTATCACACGCTTCAAAAACCGTGTGGCACCACAAGGCCCAGCAGATCAACAGCAGACTGTCAGTGACCGTTCTGCAAGCATCTCAAAACTGGAGTGGGGCAGTGCAGAGCGGTCACTGAGTGGTCAGTGCTAGGGATCGGCGAACTGGGACTGTAAAGTTCGGGGTCTGTATCGAACACATGGTTTTCGTGCACATGCAGGGTGGGATTCAGCTGGTTCTATCCAGTTTGGGCGAACCAGTTGTTAAAATTGCAGCCGGTTCCCCAAACCGGCAATAAACTGCTCCGCCGATCCGGTTCTCTGTATTCATTTGTGTTTGTGTTAAAAACCCCTTAGCGACCCATGACGTACTGGGTATGTCATGGCTCCCTGGTATTTAAGGACCCATGACTGTTCGGAGGCCTCTAGCTCTGGAACCGGGCAGCTCACTGCCGGGTCCCCGACAGCAGCTTGGGGCGGTACCTGTTTCTCGACAGCGGAGGCGGAGTCCTCCGCGGCTCCAGGTGAAGGTGTGGCCTATTCTGTTGCAACCGAGTCAAGAGACAGGGCAGCGTGGTCTGGTCTGGCCAGGTCAGGAGACGGTGCGGCCTGGTCTGGTCTGGCCGGGTCAGAAGGCGGTGCGGCCTGGTCCTTCACGGCCGGGTTGGAAGGTGGTGCAGTCTGGTCATAGGAGGGCACCAGCATTCGGATCACAGAGGTCTGAGAGGGTCCTGGTGTGATCTCTGCAAGCGGCGCCCGGTTCTCGTAGGCCCACATAGTCGCCACCATTCTCATCATCTCCACCCGCCATTCTCCAATTTGCTGGAGCTGCTGCTCTCTCATTACCCAGCACAGTCGCTGGACCTCCACTTCCAGCCTCTGTGCAGTCCATGTTCCTGGACGACCTGGTTCACTCTCCTTGTCCTTTGGAGCTGACATTCTCCTAGCATTCCATCGGACATTCTGTCGCAGGGTTTCCGGTCTCCTTGCTTCTAGTTTCATTTTTACATAATAGTCACTCCCAGGGGGCAGGATTTATTTTTGTGCGCTTCTCACCACCATTATGGTGCACTTTTAGTTTTATGCCACCCAAGATGGCGGACAGGTTTACAAGTCCAAGCACAATACAGTTCACAAGGCGCACGTCACCTGGTGTTAATGGGTCCAGTCCAATCCTGTTTGTGACGCCAAGTAACGCCTGTCGAACCCCAGGGCTGTGGGGTACTCGGTCCCAGACATGGTTTCACTAGGAAGTGTCATGGGTGTAATGGCCGGTGCCTGGTTCCGTGACCCTGGGGTGTTAATGGCAGCCTGGATGTTGTGGCCCTCCGCAAGTAGGGCTAGGCCCCAGGATATAAATGATTGTGTTTGATGTTTAAGCTTATTAACAGTACCAGGGCGCGGGAATAAGGTAGACCACACAAGGGATTGCAGTGTAACTGGTTCTTTACTCACAATGATGATGCTTGCAACCCGATGGAGGTACACGGTCTGTACACACTGATGTAGCAGAGATGACATGACTCTCTGTGCTTCTCACTATGTATAGACACTCTCTGGGCACAGTGATGTAGCAGAGATGACATGGCTCTCTGC
Source organism: Anomaloglossus baeobatrachus (assembly GCF_048569485.1). Classification (NCBI taxonomy): domain Eukaryota; kingdom Metazoa; phylum Chordata; class Amphibia; order Anura; family Aromobatidae; genus Anomaloglossus; species Anomaloglossus baeobatrachus. Next base: position 108,506,537 of record NC_134363.1, on the reverse strand, counting down.
TTCTCACTATGTATAGACACTGTCTGTGCACACTGATGTAGCAGAGATGACATGGCTCTCTGTGCTTTTCACTGTGTATAGACTGTGTCTGTGCATAGTGATGAAGCAAAGTTAACAATGCTGTTCCAGTGGATTACGTCGGACTAAGGATTTTTTTATAATAAAGATGGAGTCTCTAAATGTTTTTTTTGTTTTATTTCTAATAAAAATTGTTTTCTCATTGTTGTGTTTTTTTTTTTACTCTTTCCTAGAAATTCATGGTGGCCAAATCTATTTTGGCATGACACCATGAATTTCGGGCTTAGTACCATCTGAGAATACAAAGCTGGTGTGGCGCCCTGGACAAGCCAGGACGTCACAGGAACAGCAACAACACACCCCACACCCCGGTTAGGAACACCAGAGTCACACACAAATCTTTGTTGCCTCCCTCCAGGGGCTGATGTCCACACCAGGTGGGGCGGAGCCAGGCAGTTGGCTCCACCCACCGAGGAGTTCACAGTCCTGGAGGCGGGAAAAGAAAGGGAGACAGGGTAGAACAGTTGGAGAGTTGAGGAAGTGGTAGTGGAGCAGACTGGCCGTGTCCGGGTACGTGGCCTGGGCACAGAATCAGCAAGGTTGGCAGACGGTGGTGACCGTCTGCAGGCGAGGCCGATTGACCCACAACCGTAAGGACTGGGGACGGGCGGTGGCCCGCCAGTACCGGACCGGGGAGCGAAGAGAAGCCAGAACAACTCGACAGGGCCTACGGACCCCGACCAGGCTTGGAGTCGCTGTTAAACCGGTCAAATCCGTCAGCGACGGGAACCTCCTGGGTTTCCCAGCAGCAAAGACCCGACTGAAGGCAACCGCTCAACCGTGAAGGGAAAGACAGCTACCGCCACAGCTAGAGTTCCCAGGGCCAGCGCCTGCGGGCAAAAGGGGCTCCTCTAGCAACTACACCGCTGGGGTTCGGGTCACCGGTGGGAAGCCATCGGGGCCGAAAACACATCAAAGGTGCAGGGAGAGACAGTCACCGCCAACCTACCGGGAGTGACCACCGCAGCCGTCTGTGGGACCCGTCCATCCAGCCGTTTGTTTTACCCGAGACTCCGTCTACATCATTGGCTGAGTGAGTACCATCGTTCCGTCTGGCACCGCGCTGCCCTCCCGCGACCCTGCACCTCACCAGACCCCGCCATTCACCTTCCAGTCACCATCATCGGGCCCCGGGACCACCAAATCCCCCTACCCACGGAGGGGAGAGAAAAAACATCTCGGCTGCTCCCTGTTATCGCTCCAGGGATTCCCGTCTAGAGCAGCGGTGGTGTCCCAACCTCACCACAACCGTGGGTGGCGTCACGGACAACATCCCCAAACCAAACCATCCCCTTTTAACTCACGGGCGAGGAGCGCCGCTCGAGTCCCCGGATCCGGCCCATTGCTCGAGCCACCGAGCAGCAGCAGCAGCGCTGGACCCGAGCGTGGTGAGCGCAGCGTCCCCTCCCCGCCCGCGACACTGGTATTAACCCCTTTCTTAGCCAGTGAGCCACCGCCATCATGACAACTGAACAAACCGGGTAAAGTGCCTGGAAATGTACAGTTGGGTGGGCCAGGCTAATCACAGACACACACACAGCAAAGTGGATTTTTGGCAGACAAGCAAGGGCATGTTTCATTGGTTGGGCATGTCACATGTCCTTGCCCTATAAGACCCGGCCATATTCCCCATCGCCGCCATTATCTCAGTACTGCGGTTGTGTGTCAGTCACCGCTCCCATTGCTGCTGCTGTGGGCGCTATAAAGTGCAATCGAGACATTGGTTTAGGGAGTAGGGACTAGTTTTAATTTCAGCCCTTTTCAGGGCTAGATTAGAGCAGTTCATAGCCATTTTTGCTAGGCAGGTCTGTGACAGCGCTGTAAAAGGGTTTTTCACAGCGTCTGTCTAAATCAGCTCAGTATCACACAGGTAGAAGAAAAGACCGGGTTTATGCTGCGCTGAAAACCACTGATGTGTGTAAATTAAAAGATTTCCTTTTTATTGGATAGTTCCTACGCGTTTCAGAGACATCCGTCTCCTTCCTCAGGAAAAGAAATCATATTACAGCAAGGCCGCTTGGACCTATATATAAGGAGCAAACAGCCATGTATGCATTAAGGACTGCCTGTATGACTCAGAGCTCTGAGTCATACAGGCAGTCCTTAATGCATACATGGCTGTTTGCTCCTTATATATAGGTCCAAGCGGCCTTGCTGTAATATGATTTCTTTTCCTGAGGAAGGAGACGGATGTCTCTGAAACGCGTAGGAACTATCCAATAAAAAGGAAATCTTTTAATTTACACACATCAGTGGTTTTCAGCGCGGCATAAACCCGGTCTTTTCTTCTACCTGTGTGATACAAAATTCCTCTCCCGGGGCTGCAGCTAAACCACCAGGCACTCACAGGCTATCATAAGGGGTTGTGACTGGCACAACCTCACCAGGTGAGTGCTTCTTTGTCTTGTTTGTCCACCCTCATACCGGGTAAGACCCTATTGCGCTTTTTTCCCCTTTACAGTTAAATCAGCTCAGGCAATTCCTTGGGGCATAGTATCAGCGTGTGTGATCGTCAGTGACGTACCTCTGCTGTCAAGAAAGCTACACCACCTCTCCATTCTACACCACCTCTCCATTTCTGCTACACAATTTGTAGCTGCAAAAAGTGCAGGCAATTCTTTGTGGCATAGTATCAGGGTCTGTGATAGTCAGTGACCCACCACTGTTGTCAAGAAAGCTACACCAACTCTCCATTTCTACTAGCCATTTTGTAACTGCAGGTAGTCCAGGCAATTCTTTGGGGCATAGTATCAGTGTCTGTGATAGTCAGTGACGTACCACTGCTGTCAAGAAAGCTACACCTCTTCTCCATTTCTACTAGCCATTTTTTAAATGCAGGTAGTCAAGGCAATCAGGCAATGCTTTGGAGCATAGTATCAGTGTCTGTGATAGTCAGTGACCTACCTGTTGTGAATGTCAGTTATGCTTTTGCTGCTGTGAGGCTCCCTCTTGTGGCCAGGAATGGTTTGGACAGAGACCAGGTGTGTTGAGCAATGGGCGTTTCCATTGCTAACTCTCTGCCTATTTAAACCCTGGTCTGCTAGCATGCTATGCCGGATGTCAGTTGTTCTTTGTTCACCAGCCTACTTCATCCTGCTCCAGACCACATCTACCCCAGATAAGTGCTTAGCTCTTTATTTGTTGTTTGGTTCTTTTTGCTCTTATCTGAGTTTGTCATTTACTGTGGTTGTTTTCAGTTTATTTGCATGCAGGGATCTTCCCTCTCAGTTGCTTAGCTGGGAAGCTCCCTGCAGCTATGTTTGGAGTATTGCTCCTATTAGTCCATGTGTTTGTTGCTTCTTGAATTTGTAATGGTTCTTGCTTTCTGTTCATTGGTATGACAAGAGCGCCTGGTATAGGACGGAGTTCAGATCTAGTGATCTGAGGGCCTTTTGTACTATCAGGTTTTTGGATTTTTGCAGGGTTTTTCTCTGGCCACCATCAGTCCCTTTCCTATCCTGTCCTATTTAGTCAGTAGGGCCTCACCTTTTGCTAATCCTATCATCTATCTGTGTATTGTGTTTTCCTATATCACCGCAGTCTTTGAATGTGGGGGGCTTGCTATTCTTTATCTATTTTCTGAGGCAGAGAGTTATTCATCTTTCCTTCCTTTAGGATAGCTAATTCTCCGGCTGGGTTCGCAGTGCACAGGATGTTAGTTCACCCCTCGGCTACTTCTAGTGTTGATGGTTAGCAAGGGGATGGCGGCCAGATTAGTTGCCAATGCTCTTGTCACCTTTTACGAATGATTTATGGTGGTCTTCCATGGTTCCGGATCATAACACCTACCACTGCTGTCAAGAAAGCTACACCACCTCTCAATTTCTTCTAGCCATTTTTTAACTGCAGGTAGTCCAGTCAATTCTTTGGGGCATAGTATCAGTGTCTGTGATAGTCAGTGACCTACCACTGCTGTCAAGAAAGATACACCTCCTCTCCATTTCTACTAGCCATTTTTTAAGTGCAGGTAGTCCAGGCAATTTTTTGGGGCATGGTATCAGTGTCTGTGATAGTCAGTGACTTACCACTGCTGTCAAAAAAGCTACACCACCTCTCCATATCTGCTACACAATTTTTAACTGCAGGTAGTCCAGCCAATCTGTGAGGAAGGTGCAGGCGTAGATATAATGTTGCCTCCATCTAAAGGTGGTGCTCTCGATGTCTGAGAGAGCTCAACACCAGCACCTTTTTCCACATCCAAAACAAGTGACGACCTGCCAATCACACTGCCTGTTGCGGGTAAAGAGGTGGAAGGCCTGCGTCCAAAAGCATGTGTGACTGCTGTCCCCAGTCACAGAGGATGAAAAGCACGCAGATGCACTTGATGGGGTGGTTGCCCCGCCCTGCTAGGCCGCATTGTAGCACAGTGATCTTCCCACTGCGACTTATGCTTCATTTAAAGTCGTGTACAGGGTGGGCTCCCCAGTATACAGCAAAACCACGCACCAGGAAAAGGACTCTAGGCAGTTGGGTTGATAAATGATTGTCTATCTTTACCAAAACAAACAATAACAACCATGCATAAAACAGAAAGAATAGAACAATCTATTCACAAGTCCAAAGCCTACCCCCTTATGCTGCAACACTCGTAATGGCGATTTATACCCCCTTCTCACCAACTTTTGCCTAACCAAGGGACTGTCTAAACAGTTGCCTAATACCAGGTAATCCCTCTGGATAGCAGGAGTAATTGTGTGTGTGCGTGTGTGTGTGTGTGTGCGAACACGACCTACCAGTTAACCCATTAACCCCCCTGAATACCCTTGTTTGCTGAAGCCTCACAGATAAGGAAGATAATAAAAGTGGTAAGGCAAACCACACAGCTCAGCAACACAGTCCTGGAAATCTTGCAAGGCAACAGACAATGCAAACATTTGTCGCTGTCCCTTTAAGAATTTAACTGTAACTGACAAACTGACAGAGTAGAGGCAGCAAGTCTTATTGTCTATATAGTCGGCATAAGCAGAACAGATATGTGTTTTGTTACCAAAACAAAGCGTTGCGTGCACACAGTCAAGGGCCCAGCCTACCGTACCTGGGTCCTGTGGTGTCCAGCTGCCATAAATACAGACTTGATGATCCTCTCACGGTAATCAGTATAGCCAGCAACTGAAGAATGGCGGTCCCCGGCACAGGATGCTGCTCACATGCGTTACGGTCCTCCTCACCAAACTCCAACACGAGTCTCCTCCCAATCCACCTAAGTGTTTCTGCGGCGGCTCCTTTCTGTTAGGCACACCTTTTGCTTTTCCTTCAGCTCACATACAGCACCTCCTCCGGTCTTCAAGTCCACAGCCGAAGACCGTTTTGATGTTGCTATAGTGACCAAACAGTCAAAGGCAGATGCAAAACAGCGGCCCCTTGTGGGTGGTCAGCAACAATGCATACAATACACAGTAAATAAGCATTTTGCTTTTACAGTGAATAAAGGTCATTTATACACTCTTACCCTTTTACATGTGAATAACAATGCGTACAATGAATGACAAATAAGCATCTTGCATTCACAGTGGATAAAGGTCATCAATACACCCTCACCCTATCAATTTATATCCATGTAACGGTTCATGGACGAAGTACTCAAAACTAGTGAGTTTTTGGCCTTTACTTACAAACTGATGACACATCTTACAGATGACATGAGGTGGGTGATCCTTTGCGATGTCAAAAAAGGCCCAGGCTAGGCAAGGCTTACAGCCCATGTGACCTGCAGAGCCACCACGACTTCTGCTCAGAGGCAGAGTTGTGGCTGAGGATGCACTTGTTGACATGCTTCCAGTACTATGTCTCTGTCCAGGAAGGCGCAACCTAACCTCATCGTCAGTAGCATCCTCCTCTACTTACTCTGCTGACCTCATCGACTGCCTGACTGTGGGTTGACAGTAAGTGGGGTCTCCAACCTCATCATCACCCTGTGTGTTCTCACTCCCCTCGTCCTGAGTCCTCAGAGCCAACCTCTTCCTGCCCTGACCAAATAGTAAAGTTTTTGTTCTAATCAGGTATCTGAGTCTCATCAGCATGTTGCCCATTGCCTCCACCAAGAGGAATTACAGTTTGGGAATGAGGGTCTACATTATGCTCAGAACCTTCTTCATCTGGGCCTGGATCCGACTCACAAAACTTCTGGGCATCAGTGCAGATCATTTCTTTGTCTGGACTCACTGCAGCTTTGGAGCAGACCTCTGATTCCCAGGCTATAGTGTGACTGAACAGCTCTGCAGACTCCACCATCTCTGTTACCCCATACTCAGCAGGGCGGGTGGAGACTTGAGAGCTGGTAGGAAGCAAGTACGATTGGGGTGACACCTCAGAGGAATGAAGTATTTGGGATATTAAAGTTGAGGTGGAGGAGAGGCCACTTGATGGAGCACTTGAGATCCATTCAAGCACCTGCTGTTTTGGTGCCTCATCTACATTTGGTAGCGATAGTTGTGTCCGTAACAAAGGGATCATATCGGATTATCCAAGGAAGGATGTAGACATCTTATTTTGGCTGGAAGATGGTGTTGCGAATCGGTGCCGCCGTAGCCGCAAGCAGCCTGCTACGGTTCCACTTGCACCCAGGCGTCGGCTGCCATTTTTGGCCGTGCCTCAGGTCGTCCAGCTGGCTGCTTCCTCCTCCTCCTGTCTAAATGTGGAGAGGCGACTCGTGCGCATGCGTCTGCCGATTTACCCCAGCCACAGCTAAAGTCCAGTGTTTCGCCTAGTGAGCATGCTCAGCCTGACTGTGCCATTCCTGAGGCGAAGTCCTCAGTTCAGGCTACTGAGCATGCTCCCACACTTAGTGCGAAAAGCCTCTTTGCACAGGTACTTGGACTCCGTGACATGTGTGTCCTGTGTTATGCCTACTGAGCATGCTCAAGCTGATAGTCTGTTTTCTGAGACTGTTGTTCAGGCTACTGAGCATGCTCAGGCACTTAGTGTATCAGAGGCTAAGGACCTCACTGGCCATGTCCGTGAGGTGGCAGGCCCTGATAGGCCAGAGGGCATCAGGTGTCCTGATGATGTGGCCACTCCGGACTTGCTCGCAGAGGCCCACCCCTATGACTTGGCACCTCATCATTGTTCGTCAGACGATGACTGGTGATGTGTTTGGGGCGTGGCTGCCATGAGGTCATCAGTGAAGTGGCGGTTCCAGATAATCTGCTGGTTATCTCACTGATGACGTGGCCCTCTGCTATTGGCTCCTGGAGGTGCATTGTGGTCCACCCTGGGTTGGGGCGGACTCAAGTTATAAAAGGGGCTGGAGACAACATGGAGGTGCGCAGTCTTCTATTATGCTCAGACAGAGCACACCTCCATGTGTTGAACCCATTGCGGCTTTAGGACAGAGGTAGGCAGGGATAGGGCGTCGGTGCTGGATGCCACCACACTTGGTAACGCGGCACGGTTTTGGCCAGCTCCTGTCCTACCATTCCTGCTAGTGCAGCCCAGTGGCATTAACTGGGCTGCTGCTGTGCCTGCTGTCCACAGGTGTGCCCCCTACGCACATGGACAGCGTACCCCAAGGCCCCTGTGTTGTTAACAGGGAGTTCCTGGGCTGGGTGTGTGGACCCTGTGACGCTAACAGGGTTCACAGTCTCCTGATCCGAGTGTCATCTAACTCGGGTCAGGCTCCTATTAGTTTCAGAGCCACACAGCTCTGCATCCTCCGCCTAACCTTCGGGTAGCCAGCATCTCCTTTTCCATCTGTGAGCACGGTGGACCCTGACTGGCGATTGGGATATATACCACCTTATCCTAATCTGCGAGTCCCACCATAACAGATGGTGTTTCTTCAGCAGATGTTACTGTTGCTTTACCACCAATCCCACGACACAAACTTTTTTTCCCTTTCCAACACACCTGTTCCCCTTTCCACCAGCATCTGTCCTTTTTCCACTCATTTTGTATATGACCAAATTTGCAACTCTGCAAGGACACCTAACTCAACGCCGTCTCAGCACAACAGCCAGCCATCGGTCCCTCAGATGTGGACAAGTAAAAGACCATTTCCTCCTATCCATGACAAAGCGTTGAGATTCATTCTTGTGCAGCACAGGTGTTTAGTGGAAAAGCTGATCTAAGATTGTGTAACAGCTTCTGCTGACAGTCCTGCATACGTGCGTCCCTTTCTATGGCAGAAATTATTTCGCCAAATTTGGGCACAGACACCACTTAAGTGGCATCAATTTTCCCACAGTTGCAAACTTAAAATTGTTATTTTCATGAAGCACATTTAAAAATCCACAAGCCTTTAGTCTCCCCAGGATGACACAGGGGTAGAAAAGTCCTTGCAGATCCATGACTTGTTCATCTTGATGAACGTTAGTCTATCCACATTGTCACTGGACAGACGCGTGCGCTTATCTGTCAGCACACACCCAGCAGCACTGAAGACACGTTCCGAGAGAACGCTGGCAGCTGGACATGACAAGATTCTCAAAGTGCACTTAGTAGGTAGAAAAACACAGCTAGATATAATTGCATAAAAAAATGCACATATTGCCTTATGCACTACCAGCACTTTATTTACATATTAAGGTTCCAGCAAAAAGGAGTATTTTTATCTTATATGCACTATGGCATTTTTTTAGGTTATATCCATAACCCTTGGCTGACCTTTTTTTATGCAATTATCTCTAGCTGTGTTTTTCTACCTACTAAGTGCACTTTGAGAATTGTTTTCCCGTTTTTTTGAGCCAGTCTTCTTCAAAGGGGAAAAGGAATTATTTTATGTGTGTTTTAATGTGAAAATCCTTGTCAACCCCTCCTTGATTATTCTAATAAATACATTTTTGCACAATTTATGCTCCCTCTTTTTCTCCTGTTTTCATGTTATTTCTGGAGTGTGTGCTCACGTCTAGAGGACCCTAAAGTGGTCTCCATTCGCTAACATAGCTTACTATGGTGCTATAGAGATTTTTTTGTTTAATAGATAGCAAGCCGTAGGCTTTATGTGTTTTGGTTTATTATAGATCTTGGTTGTTCTATTCATCTTGCTCCTGGTATCCAGGGGTGGATGGAGGGCAAATTTATAACCTTATATGGTCTACTCTGAGGTCATATTGATATACATGAATATTTTTTTCTGGGATTTGCACCTTTGACAGTGTGATTATATGTGTGTTTTTGGCACCTGTTCTAATATTTGTAATAAATTTGATATTTGGGAATATTTTTTGAGTTTTTGATACTAGGATATTCCCCTTGACTGTATGTCAAATTTTGAATAGTTCTACTTTGTGTCATTCCCTTAAAGTAGTAAATAATATTTCTTTGGGGAAATTTATTAGATATAAATGGAACTTTACTTTTGAAAATCGGTATGAATCTGAAATGAAAGAGGTTTTACCACGAGCAATGTTCATTTGAGAGTTGATTTTAATTAATAGATCTTATAATAATAATAATTTATACAATTGAATGTATTTAAAAAAAAGTTCCTGCTGAGATAATATTATGTATAGTATATGTCCCTGCTATGTATTAAGTAGTGGCTGTCTCTGACCGTACACGAAACAATAAAAGCTGAAAGCATAGTAAAAAAAAAAAGTAAAAACAAGAAGAAAAGTTGTTAGATAATAAACCAAGAAAATTAGATGAAAATAAGAAAACAATTTACTTTGGTTTCCACTTTCAATCCACAATTCACAGAAAAGAGTAATATTATTAAAAAAATCTATATATGCTGTTTTAAGACAAAAATCTTCAATTGATTCTGTGTCAATAAGTTTGCTTCGTAGCAAAAAAAAAAATACACCTACTTTAGGAGACTTATTATCATCAACTCTAAATAAATCCTTTAAACTCTGAAAGAACTAAAGAATTTTCAAATGTGGCCATACAGTACTTGCCATAAGCAGGAGTAAAGATGGAAAAAATACAGGGCACTACTTCCAACTATGAAATCTGTCAGTATTCACATAAAGTGGTTACCTACCGCATTCTGGTATGACCAGCGAGACTCAGCTGAGAAAAAATCTTCTACAGCTACGTGGTGCTCCCTCCAAAAGTCAGACAAGAAATCCAATAAGTGAGTATGGAGGAAACAGAGTAGGCACTCACCGATTTTTGCTGTGTAGAAAAAAGCAGGCATTTATTCGTGCGCTGAAGTTACATATTGTGGCAAGCGGGGAGCGGGAGAGACAGGACAGCACGTTAGACTGCTGACATATCAAATCATTATTTTGATTTGCAAAAAGCATGCGTTTTGGTAGTGAAAAACGCATGTTTTCTGCACTGAAAAAGCAGGCAAAACGCAGGAATTTGATGGAATCTTGGCTTTTGCCATTTCTCATTTACTTCAATGTTAGCAAAACGCACACAAAATGGCAAAAACAATTGACATGCTGCTTCTTTGAACGCATGGTTTTCGCCACAAAATATGCAAATTAAACGCAGCGTTTTAAAGCGCAAAGTGGGGTTTGGAAAACATATTTATCAATAGAATAACATGGAAACGCAAAACGCAGGCCATTTGGCATGAAAAAGGTGCTTCTCAAAACGCTGCAGAAATGCAGGTAAAAATGCAAAGTGCGTGCTTGCCCTTAGGCTATGTGCACACATTGCGTTTTTTTCCCGCGGAAACGCTGTGTTTAGAACTGCAGAGTTTCAGTGCCAAATAGCATGCGTTCAGCTTCCTCAGCAAAGTCTATGAGAAAGCCAAAAAATCAATGCACACGCTGCGTATCTAAAAGCAGCGTTCTGGATGCCAAAAATCGGTGCAGAAAAAGAATCAGCATGTCACTTCTTTTGTGCATTGTAGCTGCGTTCTCCACCCCATTGAAATCAATGATGTGGGTCAGAACGCAGCTACACCGCAGTTCGCTGCATTTTTGTTGCGGTCCGCATGCTTTATCTGCATACAGAACGCAGGCATTTTACCTGGAAGTGAGGTCAAGAGGTTTCCTGTTGACCTCACTTCCTGGCAAAGTTCAGGAAAGCCCCTGGTGTCGCCAAAGTGCCCTCCCCGACCCCCCTCCCGAAAATCCAACATGGCCGCACGCACAGCAGCGCCCCGGCCGCCCTACTCCTCTGTTTCTGTCGCATGTGAAATAACACATGCGACAGAAAACTGCTCCCCAGGCCCTGCCAGGTCACCCCCTATTCCCCCCGGTGTCCTCCGGTGTCCCCCGGTAACCCCCGTACCTGTCACAGCGCTGATCCCCCGCGGCCCCCTCCTCCTTCACAGTGCGCGCCGGTCACATGTGCCGAGCAGCTGACAGCTTCCTGTGTTCAGTGTGAGCTGCGCTGGCTGCTGCTGCTCGGCACACTACAGCTGTGACCCGGGGAGAGTGGGTGCAGATTCTTTGCACCCACTCTCCTCAAATGGAGGGTCTGCACTACTAGAAAATGGGGGACACGTAACCTGAGCGTGCCCCCCATATTCTAGAAGGTCCAGAGGCGACGTGGGATGTCAAAAATGGATACTGCGGACCCAATTTTTTTCTTTTCTTTTCAATAAATTGGTGAAAGAGGATATGTTTTTGGGGAGTGTTTTTTCAAATAATTTTTTTTTGTTATCAATTTTTTTGCTATTACTGTCAATTAGTTATGCCTGGTATCAAATAGACGCTGTGACATCACTAATTGCTGGGCTTGATGCCAAGTGACATTACACATCTGGTATCAACCCCATATATTACTCCATTTGCCAACACACCAGGGCAACGGGATGAGTTGGGGCAAAGTGCCAGGATTGGCGCATCTAATGGATGCGCCACTGCTGGGCCAGCTGCGGCCTGCTATTTTTAGTCTGGGAAGAGTCCAATAACCATGGCTCTTCCAATCCTGAGAATACCAGACCCCAGCTGTCAGCTTCACCTTGGCTGGTGATCTAATTTGGGGGGATCCCACCTTTTTTTTTTTAATTATTTATAAATAAAAAAAAAAACAGCTTGGGGAGCCCTTTAAATTGATCACCAGACAAGATGAAGCTGTCAGCTGTGGTTTGCAGGCTACAGCTGTCTGCTTTACCCTGACTGGCTATCAAAAATAGGGGGGACCCCACGTCATTTATTTTAATTATTTTTTTTTTTGGCAAAATACAAGGCTATTCACCCTTTAGTGCCACATGAAAGGCACTAAAGGGCGCCAGCTTAGAATATGCAGGGGGGGTGGGACGTTATATATATGTTTGACATCCATTGACACATTTTTGGCTGTGTGCCCACAATCAGGGTTTGCAGCGTTATGGGTGCAGAGTGTTTTCCCTGCGTCCATAACGCTGCGTTGTGCAGTAGAAGCACAGTGGAAGGATTTTTAGAAATCCCGTGCCCACTGGGCTTCTTTTCTCCGCAGCATAAACTGACCTGTGGCGCGGCTTCCCGAGCCTCAGCATGTCAATTTATGCTGCGGAGACCAGAGTGCTCTCTGCACGTAGAATAGAGCAAGTCCACAGCAGCCTGAACTCAAATCGTGGGCATGGGCAGCTGTGTTCTCCCGTGGACAACACTCACATCACTGCAGGAAGGCTGGCACTGTGTACTGGATGTACTGTGGCACTGTCACTGGATCATGTGGTCAAAAACGAACTTGAAGAAAACGCATGAAAAACGCGCGAAAAACACATGAAAAATGCATGCGTTTTTTATGCGGTTTTCCCCAAAATGCATTGTTTACAATTGTCCCCTCTGCCAGAGGGTGCATTTTTTTCTGCACTGAAAAAAACGCAACGTGTGCACATAGCCTTAGAGTCATGAAAGCCATCTCCTTTTACCAGGAGGATATGGAATTTAAAAAATTGTGGGAACAAGTTCAAATTGAAAGCTCCTTAAAATTTCTAGACATAGTTCTACAGAAAAATGAACAAGAGCACGAGATAGTTACAGCAGAACTCCTCAGGCTCAGACATGAACTTGAGTCCAGAACCACAAAAGAACAATGGAAGCTTTTCCTAAGTAATTTGGATAAAAAAACTAATCCCCTTTTAGACACTAGTGAAGGAACGCAAGAAGGAGAAGTTTTTACGTGACAAAACTGATTATGAGACTAACACTATATTCACATGGAATAAAAGCCTAGCTGCTTTATTCAGTCTATTTTAGGAGCCTTGCGGTGAGCATGGGTCACTTATGAATAAGGACTTTTTGTGTTTTTAATGTGAGTCTGAAACGCGTAAAGTTCCCATGCTTGTTGTCCCCCTTCCCCTCGGTCTCCACAGAATTTTTTAATGATCCAATGAAGTTTTGAATGGTTTTATTCTAAGAAGAAATTAGTGCCGGATCCTTTTCTCCCTTTCTATATTTCTGCCTTTACCGGTTGGACCTACCGGCGGATCCCAGGCACCCGCAAGGAATAGCAGTCCGGGCTGCAGGTGAGCTGAAAAACTTTTCCTGTTACAAAAAAACAGCATGGACAACTGACTCAGACTCAAGTGGCCCAGATGATCCTCCACCAAAGAAAAAGAAGGCTGAGTGAAGATGTTTCATCTAAACAACAGGCAAACCCTTTAGAAAACGCTCGAGAAGAGGCCGGGGCAGGCACAAGCACCACCTTAGCAGGGAAAAGGAAGAAAGTAGCCTGGAGAGATTAACGCACTCTACAAAACAAAAGATCTACAATTTAACTAATCACACATTAGACGAGGACATGACAGCGCTGCTGGAAAAAAGTCTGAATTTCTGCGTTCCTGAACCCTTTGATGTGGTGGACTTTGAAATAGACCTCTATAAAGGTTGCCGCAAACTCCATCTAAAAAAGTTTTTTGCATCTAATACAACAGAAAAAAGAAAAGACGCTATGCCGGTTCACCCAGTGGAAAGGCAGTACAACACTGATCCAATCGGCTTCTGTTAAAATAATGCGGAATCAGAGGTGTTAAAGCAATGTTGTTGCTGAGTATCGCAGATGAAAAAATAGACTGTGACACTATAAGCGGTAATGCAGCGGCATGTAGTGAAATCTTGCCTTCGTCTTCCTCTTTTTGCACCGATGGAGTAAAATTTACCTTCTTTCCCCCGTCTCACAAGGCAATGATATTGATCTGTTCCAAGAAATCGTACTACGTGAAATTCGTGCTATAAAATATCCCTCTCTACCAGACAATTTGACACCAGCAGAAAAAAGTGCCCTGAGAAAAATTCAATCTCTAGATAATCTAACGATAAGAAAAGCAGACAAAGGTGGCGCTACAGTGCTATTAAACACCGATTATTATCTAAAGGAAGCGCTAGCGCAGTTAAATAATATAGAGGTATACAGGACCCTTAAAAATGACCCCACCATAAAATTTAAGGAAAAACTTCGCGCTTTTTTGAATAGACAGGTCTCCTTAGGTTTCTTAACAAAAAACAGAGCGGAAAAACTCCTGCCGCCATGCCCAAATAAACCGCATTAGTACTCGGTCCCCAAAATTCATAAATCCCTAACAGCACCACCAGGGAGACCCATTGTATCTGGTGTGGGTTCACTGACTGAACCTTTGTCCAAATATTTGGACTGGTTATTGCATCCATTACTCGTCTGTATCCCTTCATTTGTAAGAGATACAAGTGACCTAGTCCAACAATTAGAGGACTTTAAGTGGCAAACCTCCTTCAAATGGGTGTCTCTAGATATAGAAAGTCTATTTACTAGAATACCACAACAGCTAGGTGTGAATGTGATCATAGACAGACTTGTTAGGATAGGTAAAAATCCAGCCCAAATTAAATTCATCGAAGAAGCATTATTTTTTATCCTCACTCATAATGCTTTTAAATTTGGGAATTCATGGTTTCTCCAACACAGCGGGGTAGCCATGGGGACAACAGTGGCATGCACGCTAGCTAATTTGTTCCTTGCTACAGTAGAAGAAGATCTGGTTTATAACATCAATAATCCATATATAAAATACATCAACAAATATCTACGCTATGTAGATGATGTATTAATTATATGGGATGGCAGCAGGAATGACCTTGAAGCATTTGTGAGCTATTTAAATATTAATAAGTACAACATGCTTTTTACCCATTCTTTTGGAGACCAATGTATTGAATTTCTGGATGTTAAATTGTCTGTTACAGAGGGAAAAATTGTACATGAATTGTACAGAAAGCCTACAGCAGTGAACACGTTACTGCATCATAAAAGTGCCCACCCTACACATGTCCTGAGATCCATTCCCTTCAGCCAATTTTTGAGGGTGTATAGAATCACCAATAACCCAGAAAGATTGGCTGAACAAATTGTCGACTTAAAACAGAGAATTTTAGCATGGGGTTACCCACAGGCAGAGATTATGTCAGCCCAAGAACGAGCCAAAGAGAGAACCGCTCGCCTGAATGATAGACAAAAACGATCACACAATATTGATAGCCAGAAAAAGCAAACTAAAGGCCGTTTTACCCACTGCGATATCGGTACCGGTATACCCGCCCCCATCGGTTGTGCGGCACGGGCAAATCACTGCCCGTGGCGCACAACATCGCCCAGAGCCATCACACATACTTACCTGCCTAGCGACGTCGCTGTGACCGGCGAACCGCCTCCTTTCTAAGGGGGCGGTTTGTTCAGCGTCACAGCGACGTCACAGCAGCGTCACTGAACCGCCGCCCAATAGAAGCGGAGGGGCGGAGATGAGCGGGACGTAACATCCCGCCCACCTCCTTCCTTTCGCATAGCGGCCGGGAGGCAGGTAAGGAGAGCTTCCTCGTTCCTGTGGTGTCACACGGAGCGATGTGTGCTGCCGCAGGAACGAGGAACAACTTTGTTACTGCTGCAGTAACGATATTTGAGAATGGACCCCCCCATGTCACTGATGAGCGATTTTGCACATTTTTGCGACGATGCAAAATCGCTCATAGGTGTCACACGCAACGACATCGCTACAGCGACCGGATGAGCGTCACAAATTCCGTGACCCCAACGACAACGCATTAGCGATGTCGTAGTGTGTAAAGCCCCCTTTAGACGCAAGAGCGTTTTTTGTTTAATTTTAAATATGGCCCGATGGATGGAATCATCAGGTCTGTCATCAATAAAAACTGGCACATTATAGAAAAAGAAAAAGAGCTAGCTGACATTGCCAAAAATAGACCTCTAATTACTTACAGGCGTAGCAAAAATATAGGAGATTTGCTAGTCAAAAAGCGTTTCATTCCTCCTAACACTTGGCTTCATCGTCTCAGCCTTGTGGGTAACCACACATGTGGAAACTGCTGATTCTGTCAATTTCATATCACTGATAAGTCCTTTAAGGTAGGCGATGTGTGGCATACAACAAGGCAACTAATTACATGCCGTACTAGAATGGTGGTCTATATTGTCTTCTGCCCATGCGGGTTTTTTTTACATTGGGCCACTGTTCATACGGTTTAGAGAACATCGCAAATCAATTTCTTCAGGGATTGGAGCCACAAAATGAATTAATCATATGAGAATGGCACACAATGCTAACTGCAATTTATTAACCTTTGCTGGACTGGAATTGATTGAAACACCAGCAGGGGGTGGTGATACCCACAGACTACTATTACGAAAAGAAGCTCAGTACATTAGTACTAGAGATGAGCGAACCGGTCGCGGTTCGGCTCGAGGTCGGTTCGCCGAACGGAGCTCCCGTTCGAGTTCGGTTCGTCGAACGTTCGACGAACCGAACTCGAACCAATAGGCTATAATGGGAGGCAATCACAAACACATAAAAATGCATTATAAATGTACACATACAGTTAATAAACATTGCCATAACATTTACCGGTCCCCGCGATCCCTCCTGCACTCTGTCTCCTGCCGCTATTCCATCCGATGATCGCTGAATCCTCCCGGTGTCCGACACAGCCAGCAGAGATGCAGGACCTATCGTGACGTCAAAATAGCCATGTGACCAGTCACGTGGCTATTATCTCATTGGCTACAGACTGGTCACATGACTATGACGCGTCATGTAGGACCTGCGAGTGCATCTCTCCAGTACACGGTGCACATTTGTGTATCGCCGTGTACCGGCGACATGCTCTAGCACACGGTCGACTCCCCGTTCCGTTAGGGACCGGCTGACACAGCCGGTCATTAACGGAGATCACCATTGCCATAGCAACGCAGTTAGCGGTGACGTCACCGCTAACCGCGGCTCTGGGAGCACCGTTGCTATGGTAACGCGTCTGTCAGCGTTACCGCTGTTACCGCTAGCAGCACTGATCACTCACGGAGTGAAGGCTGCACGCTGCTTCTCGTGCAGCTTTCACGGAGTGAATGCTCCACGGGAAGCAGCGTCTTCCCCCATGCAGCAGTGATGTAGCAGAGCTGCATTTGTTGAACGAGAAAGACAGAAGAGCAGGATCGTGGAGGGCTGACAGGGAGTAATAAAGATGGAGTCTCTAATGTGTCTGTGTATTTATTTCTATTAAAGTATTTTTTCTCTGTGTGGTGTCTTTTTTTTAACCCTTTATTGGAGATTCTTAATGGCCGGGTCAAACGTGCCTGACATTAAGAATCTCTGGCTTAATACTGGCTAGTAAAACAAAGCCAGTATTAACTCATGATTACCCAACAAGCCACCCGGCTCCAGGGCTGTTGGAAGAGTTGGATACAGCGCCAGATGATGGCGCTTCTATGAGAGCGCCATTTTCTGGGACAGCTGCGGACTGAAATTCGCAGCAGAGGTGCCCAGAAACCTCGGGCTAACCTGTGCTGCGGATTCCAATCCCCAGCTGCCTAGTTGTACCTGGGTGGACACAAAAATGGGGCGAAGCCCACGTCATTAGTTTTTTAATTATTTCATGAAATAAGTGAAATAATTAAAAAAAAGGGCTATATTTTTGGTTCCCAGCCGGGTACAAATAGGCAACTGGGGGTTGGAGGCAGCCCGTGGCTGCCTGCTGTACCTGGCTAGCATACAAAAATATGGCGAAGCCCACGTCATTTTTTGGTGGGCAAAAAACTTCTGCATACAGTCCTGGATGGAGTATGCTGAGCCTTGTAGTTCTGCAGCTGCTGTCTGCTCTTCTCCATACAGACAGACAGCAGCTGCAGAACTACAAGGCTCAACATACTCCATCCAGGACTGTATGCAGAAGTTTTTTGCCCCCTGAAAAAATTATGTGGGCTTCGCCATATTTTTGTATGCTAGCCAGGTACAGCAGGCAGGTACGGCTGCCCCCAACCCCCAGTTGCCTATTTGTATCCGGCTGGGAACCAAAAATAAAGGGAAGCCCTTTTTTTATTATTTCATGAATTTCATGAAATAATTAGAAAACAAATGACGTAGGCTTCGCCCCATTTTTGTGTCCAGCCAGGTACAACTAGGCAGCTGGGGATTGGAATCCGCAGCACAGGTTGGCCTGAGCTTTCTGGGCCCCACTGCTGCAAATTGCAGTCTGCAGCCGCCTCAGAAAATGGCATTTTCATAGAAGCGCCATCTTCTGGCGCTGTATCCAACTCTTCCAGCACCTGCCTGCTATACCTGGCTAGCATACAAAAATATGGCGAAGCTCACGTCCTTTTTTTGTAGTTTTTTGGCAAAAAAAATAAAAAATGCTTCCCTGGATTTTACATTGCCAGTGAAGGTAACACCAAGCAGTGGGGGTTAGCAGCCAGTAGCTGCTTGGATTACCCTTAGCTAGCAATACAAAAAATGCAGCGGGAGCCCATATATATTTTTTTTAATTATTTATTTAAATAACTAAAAACAAAATGTGCTTCCCTGTATTTTGATTGCTGGACATCACAGTGCTGTAAAAATAAATCTTTAAAAAAATGACGTAGCGCTCCGCGGTATTTTTGATTCTCAGTGCAGATAAAGCAGACAGCTATGGGTTGCCACCCCCATCTGCCTGCCGTTACCTTGGTTGGCAATCAAAATACAGGGAAGCCCATTAAGTTTTTCTATTTAAAAAATAGTTAAAAAAAAAAATTACGTTGGGTTCCCCCATTTTTGATAGCCAGCTAGGGTAAAGCAGACGGCTGTAGCCTGAAAACCACAGCTGGCAGCTTTACCGTGGTTGGGGATCCAATGTGGAGGTCCCCTCAGGCTCTTTTTTATAATTATTTTATAAATATTAATAATTACACAATAAAAGTAGGGTCCCCCCCAAATTGGATCACCAGCCAAGGTAAAGCGGACAGCTGTGGTCTGGTATTCTCAGGGTGGGAAGGTCCATAGTTATTGGGCCTTCACAGCCTAAAAATAGCAGGCCGCAGGCACCCCAGACGTGGTGCATCCACTAGATGCGCCAATCCTGGCGCTTCACCCCAGCTCATCCCGTGCCCTGGTGCAGTGGCAAACGGGGTAATAAATCAGGTTGATACTAGCTGTAAAGTCACCTGAGATCAAGCCCAGCAGTTTGTGATGTCATGGCGTCTATTAGATACCCAACATCATAAACTGTCAGCACTAACAAAAAAAAAAAATCGACAAAAGAAATTTATTTGGAAAAACAGTCCCCAAAACATTTCCTCTTTCACCAATTTATTGTAAGAAAAAAAATAAAGGGGTCCCACGACGATTCTGGACCGTCTAGAATATGGGGGGGAGACACTCAGGGAACGTATCCCCCATTTTCTAGGAGTGCGGACCCTTCATGTGAGGAGTGTGGGTGCAATGAATCTGCACTCACTCTCCCCGGGTCCACAGCAGCAGAGTCCATGTCGTAATGGTTGCTACCAAAGCTGCAATGCTCTGCTCATGAGGTAAGGGCATGCCTAATCAGGAGAACTACTGTAGAGGAAGCTCTGCTCACTGGTATATAGGTGCTCAGAGGTAATAATAGATAAAATTAGTGAGTAACCTCGGCACTCTAAATCTCCCAGACTAAGTCAGTAAGTCACAACGGATAGTAATGCAAAATCACTCTTTATTGGTCCGTATTAAGAACATTTTTTTTTTCATAAGCATATATATTTGTGTCCAAAACAAGGTACAAATGACGTTTCGGCCTGAGCCTTCGTCAGATTGGACTTATCTGCATGTAATCATGAAAAATGACAATAATCAGTATCACATAAGAGTGAGAGAACAATAACATAAACTCGAACAATGTAGAGGTACAATTGGGATGCAGCAAAAAAATTGCAACACAGCAAGAAATGAAACACATGATACAAATGTCATAATACAGTACAAGGACAATATAGTAATGACAAATATGGGGTCAGAGTAGACTTAGATAGCTCTGGTACGAAAGAGATGTCAATCATAAAGTAACATGTGCAGTAGGTGTAGAGCTACACTATGCATGGCAGAGCTAATGGGTAGACCGACCATAGAAAAAGAACGGAGAAAAAGTGGAGAAAAAGTGGAGAAAAAAATGGAGAAAAAGTGGGGAAAAGGTGGAGAAAAAGTGGAGAAGTGGAGAAAAAGTGGAGAAAAAGTGGAGAAAAAGTGGAGAAAAAGTGGAGAAAAGGTGGAGAAAAAGTGGAGAAAAAGTGGAGAAAAAGTGGAGAAAAAATGTAGAAAAAGTGGAGAAAAAATGTAGAAAAAGTGGAGAAAAAGTGGAGAAAAAATGGAGAAAAGGTGGAGAAAAAGTGGAGAAGAAGTAGAGAAGTGGAGAAGAAGGGTTTGTTCATGCCAGATGGGAGATAAATAATTTTTTACCGGCGCTGTCATTTACTGTAACGTGATCATCGGTGTACGGTGTATACCTGTGAGCGAGGATCGGAAAAACCGTCCTGAATCATGATCTCCAGGGTCTCAGCTAGCCCTGAAACCCCGGAGATTTTCTGACGCTGGGGGGCGTTATTCACTTATTTCTGCCTGCTGTTTATAAACGGCAGATCAGAATAAGGCTACATTAACACGACCGATCCATTTTTGCGGTCTGCAAAAAACAGTCCGTTTTTTTTCACGGGTGCATCCGTGTGGCATCCGTTTCCGTTCCGTAGACGGTCCGTATGTTATCTGTTTGTCATCCGTGTGCCTTCCGTTTTTTTTGTGTACTGCAAAAAAACTGAAGGAGGGTAAATGCATAAATTTACCCAGGATCCATAGCTTCATCCTACATGAGGTGGTCACATGTTCACTCCAGTGCCATTTTGTACTGCTTTTCACAGCGTAGAGCGCTCTGGTGATTTTACAGTGCTTGTACACTTCATATCAGTCTTTTCTGTCATTATAATGGCAGAAAGACACATAATGTCCCACTCTCCTGCATTTTGTAATTTTGCACCCTTTGGTGCCTTTCATGTGGCACTGAGGGGTGCTTAGCTTTGTATTTAGCCATAAAAATGAAAAAAAAATGACGTGGGGCTCCCCCTATTTTTGATAGCCAGCTAGGGTAAAGTAGATGGCTGCAGCCTGCAGACCACAGCTGGCAGCTTCACCTTGGCTGGTAATCCAAAACTGAGGGCACCCCACGCTCTTATTTTAAATTAAATAAATAATTAAAAAAAAAAACACGTAGGGGTCCCCCCAAAATTGGATCACCAGCCAAGGTAAAGCAGACAGCTGGGGTCTGATATTCTCAGACTAGGGAGGTCCATGGTTATTGGTTATCTCCCCAGCCTAAAAATAGCAGGCCGCAGCCGCCCCAGAAGTGGCGCATCCATTAGATGCGCCAATCCTGGTGCTTCGCCCCAGCTCATCCCGCGCCCAGGTGCGGTGGCAAACGGGGTAATATATGGGGTTAATACCAGATGTGTAATGTCACCTGGCATCAAGCCCTGGGGTTGGTGAGGTCAGGCGTCTATCAGATACCCGACATCACCAACCCAGTCAGTAATAAAAAAAAATAGACGACAAACACATTTTTATTTGAAAAAACACTCCCCAAAACATTCCCTCTTTAACCAATTTATTAGAAAGAAAAACAAATCCAGGTCTGGTGTAATCCAAGGGGTTGCCATGACGATCCACACTGTCCCAGTCAATGAAGAGCAGGATGTTCCCCATTGGCTGGGAGAGCAATGCAGTGACCTTAGCTAACATCAATGGGTCAGCCCAGGTCACTGCAGGGGATGACGAGTGCTGCTGTCAGCGAGGTACATTACCTGCGCTGATCTCCAGCACACTGACAGCACCTGTCACTGAGTTCAATGACCGCCGCCTTCACAGCCAAGTATCGCGAGAGGCCCGTGATGTCACCGCTAGTCAGTCTCGGGTCGGAAGCGAGAGAAGGTGATGTGACAAGCGGCGGCCATGGAGGACAGTGACAGCGCTGAGGTCGGGATGGCGGGACTTCATCACCGCAGGTAAGCCGAGCGGGACCATGTGTGCAGAGTGTGTGTGTGTGTGTGTGTGTGTACGTGTGTACATGCCGCGGGCAGGAGGGGGCGGAGCGAGCTGAGCGGGGAAGTGTGGGCTTCCTGCACGTAACTAGGATAAACATCGGGTTACTAACCAAAGCGCTTTGCTTGGATACCCGATGTTTATCTTGGTTACCAGCTTCTGGCAGGCTGCCAGCGATGGCTCCTGCACACTGTAGCTGTAAAAAGCCCTGCTTTTTGCTGCTAGAACCGTTCTCGAACGAATCTAGAACTTTTGAATTTTAGCAAAAAAGCTCGACTTCTAGTTCGATCTAGAACAGCCCCCAAAATCACTCGAACCGCGAACTGGAGAACCGCGAACCGCGCTCAACTCTAATTAGTACATCATTAGATATAATGCTATGAGCCAAATCGGCTTTAATGATAAAAATGACTTGGTGGTCTTTCTAGGCCAATAATAAATTTTTAGCGTTGCTTTTGTTGTCCGCTCCACATTGCTGACTGTTGTTTGAACATCACCTTTTTTGGTATTGTTTTTAATTACCTTTTAATTCACTTCTGATGTCAGAGTGATCCGCTAATTTAAATATGCAGGATGTGATGTCAGACTTTGTTAGACCTGTAGAAGCACTTCCATAGTGTGCGAAACGGCCGCCGTCTAACGTGCTGTCCTGTCTCTCCCCCTCCCCGCTTGCCACAATATGTAACTTCAGCACACGAATAAATGCCTGCTTTTTTCTACACAGCAAAAATCGGTGAGTGACTACTCTGTTTTCTCCATACTCACTTATTGGAGTACTTGCCATAAATAAATGCATAGTTCTAGGAATATTACTCATCATTTACTGCTAAAACATATGATAATAATTTGTATATCAATTGTAACACCTCCTATGTGGTCTATCTGATTACTTGTACTCTTCAGTACGACGCTTTTACTACCGTCTCTTAAAATACGAAGCTGGACACATTTGTCAGATTCTGTTAGTAAATTATAATTTAAAAGCTCTGAAATATCTAAACAATTTACTATAACACATGTACCTCCCCAGCGCAACCAGCCAAATGTGCTCAGATCCGGATCCGCAGTGGCTCAAGAAGTCTCTGGACCCGGGAGTGGTCGCGCGGTCACCCGAAATAAAAGGGGGGTATTTACAGGGGCTTTTGGTGTTTAAAGTTTGTGATGCCACCCACGGTGTGTGGTAAGGTGGAATTCCACTGCTGCTGTTGGGAGCTCCCGGTGGCGATGGGATGGCAGCCAGGTGTTTAACCAATCCATGGGTAGGGGGAATGCCCCGAGGCTCGGTGATGGAGAAATGGGGATGCCGTTGGGGAGGAAAGGGTCACTGCGTACTCACTCAGTCCAATAACGCTGACACCGACAATTTGTAACCCGAAATTCTGAGCACCGCTGCAGCAGAGAGGGAGCACGTCCAGATCTCGTGCCCGATGGTGTTGCTTGTTAGCCTGTGACCTTTTCCTTGGCACTGTCTTTGCTGTTTGGCCCCTATAGTATAGAACTAGTCAGGTCCCGCTCACCCGTATGGCTAACGGAATGAGCTTACTCTCAGGGTTCATACTTGGGATTTCCTGGACTGTGTATTGGGAAAGGCCTATCCCCCTCGTTGTGCTAGTACCCCGATTTTGGAGCGGGTGGAGAACGAATCTTGAAGACTTCTCCCTCATCGGGTAAATTGCCAGGACACTTGAAGCTATTTCCCAGCCTAGGGTCCACGTACCCAGTCGTGCCCTGGCCCTTGCCCGGAGATGGCTCAAGGCCGCCGGCTGCCCTCATCGGAAGTTCTGTGCCCCTTAACACGATCCCCTGCGACCAGGGTTCCAGCTCCTACCAGGCCCAGACCAACGTCTGCCACCTAGTAACAACAGGGAGCCGAGCTCCTAACCTCCTCCGACTGACTTGTGACCTCTCTCTTTGAGAGTCACCACTCAAATGCACTGCTTCTGACACTCCTGACCCTCCCTTACCAACCCTCCAAATGGGCGGCCCTATTCCCTTCAGACTACCCATTGGTGTGTCTGGTGGGTGTGGTGCAGAGTGTTTCTAGGGTTTTAATTAGCTCGTTCTTAGCAACACCAAAGGCCAGGGACCCGTAACCAAGGAGAAGATGGACATCATGCAGAAGGGCAGATTGCACAATATCCTGTGATGACCTAATAGGCCAGGGCATCACACACATAATGGGGATTTCTCCTCATTCAGAGATCAGGGAATAGAAAGGGTCAAAAGCCATTTAGAGGAGGAGATCATAAGTGGAAATTAGCAAATCTAGAGACTTGGTGGATATGTAATTTGAAAACTAGATCTCATCTTTGCATTAATATTAGACAGGACTTAATTTATCATTATGAATAATTGACTTATATTTTCCCATGTCTAATTGTAATTTTAATTTAGATTCACCCGTATTTCTTTTGATTGTGAGGATTGGCTAGTTTTTACCATGGGTCCACCACAGGATATAACAAAACATGCCATTTTATACATTTCTTTGTATTGTGCAATGATTAAGGACTTGTGCCTGAAACGCATCTGCGGGGCATTTTATTACATTTAATAGTGAAGTGGAGTTTTGTCACATTAAACATTTTGGATTTTATGGAATATTCTTATGCTAGTGTGGTGCCCTGCAAAGTCAGTAATCACAAATAGCTATGAACTCTGATGGTGTGAGGAGTAGAGATGAGTGACCCTGCCAAGGATTGGATCGGTTCGGGTACACCGAACTAGCATTGGTTTGCCGATCAGATCCCGAGTAAGTTTGAGGCCAGTACCGGTTCTCCTTTGTGTCTTTCCTGGTCGTCTCGTCTGCTCTGACTCTCTCCCGCCGGTCCTGCGCCTCCACACACAGTGTCCTGAGCCAGGGGTCGCGGACCCTCAAAGAGAATTCTGCGTGCTTGGCTCCCTGATCCTTTGTGATCCCCTTCCAGCGGATTCGTGTGTTGGGTGTGGCCCAAAGGTGCGTACAACCACCCTGGCCTCTGGTCCTGAAGTCTCTTCCTAGTCTAGGGACCAGGACCCCGTTTGCGACCAAATCCCTCCACCGTCAGATGTTGTTTGTGGAAGACCATAGGGGAGTCTGGCACACTTCCCCTAAGGGCGGCTTTGCACACTACGACATCGCAGGTGCGATGTCGGTGGGGTCAAATTGAAAGTGACGCACATCCGGCATCGCATGCGACATCGTAGTGTGTAAAGCCTAGATGATACGATTTACGAGCGCAAAATCGTCGTAATCGTATCATCGCTGCAGCGTCGGCGTAATCCATAATCACGCTGACGCGACGGTCCGATGTCGTTCCTTGTTCCTGCGGCAGCACACATCGCTGTGTGTGAAGTCGCAGGAGCGAGGAACATCTCCTACCGGCGTCACCGCGGCATCCGTAGGATATGCGGAAGGAAGGAGGTGGGCAGGATGTTTACATCCTGCTCATCTCCGCCCCTCCGCCGCTATTGGTCGCCTGCCGTGTGACGTCGCTATAACGCCACACGACCCGCCCCCTTAGGAAGGAGGCGGGGCGACGGCCAGAGCGACGGTCGCAGGGCGGGTGAGTGCGTGTGAAGCTGGCGTAGCGATAATTTTCGCTACGCCAGCTATCACACGATATCGTACCTGCGACGGGGGCGGGGACTATCGCATGCAACATCGCAGCATCGGCTTGCGATGTCGCAACGTTCAAAGCCCGCCTAAGTCTCTGTGATTCTCTCCTCAACGTCACCAGGGTCGAGGAAGACCCCCAGGGTCCGGACCCCTAGTCGGTCTCCTCCCCACTCCTGACTGACTCTGTCAAAGGTCAACTGTCAACTTTTAAACTTAGCTACGCCCATTTTACCTCAAACAGCTCACCCACTAAGCTCCGCCCCTTGGTTGGTTCTAGAGACAGTGCATGGGGCTTAAGTGCCATAACCAGACTACTGGTCGCTAAGCATTAATGGGACCTGCCCTGGCCCTGATCTAATGTATGAGCTAACAATTGAGTGTCTGTAGATTTTTGGTATGTGAACCAGTAGATGGCCTCTTTCTTACCCAGGATGGGGCACCACACCTCTGGCTGAGGTGCAGTACCTCTGTGGTGACAGTAGCCTCAGGTGTGCCACACTAGATACTGGGCCACCGATGACTTTACCTGGGATTCTGAAGATGAGATTCACTTATTGAAAAGTAATAGCTAACCAGTGATGCAGGTGGGCTATAAGGACCATCCTGATGGGTACAGTTAAACTGCCTTCCAAGGGATTAGTGATCATAGAAGTTGAGAAGGGTGACGGTGCCCCTGCGGTGACCCTGGGCACCAATGTGATGCAACACTGCCTGGTTCATATCGTTGATATGATCAGGGACACTTTGCATATAGTCCAATGGGGGAGAGACAAGCCCTACAGTGGGACCTTAGGGTACCGTCACACTTTAGCGACGCACCAGTGATCCCACCAGCGATCTGACCTGGTTAGGATCGCTGGTGCGTTGCTACATGGTCGCTGGTGAGCTGTCAATCAGGCAGATCTCACCAGCGACCAGTGACCAGCCCCCAGCCAGTAGCGACGTGTGAAAGCGACGCTGCACTTGGTAACTAAAGTAAATATCGGGTAACCAAGGGCATGGTTACCTGATATTTACATTGGTTACCAGCGCATACCGCTTAGCGCTGGCTCCCTGCACTCCTAGCCACAGTACACATCAGGTTAATAAGCAAACATTTGCTTATTTACCTGATGTGTAACTCCGGCTACTTGTGCAGGGAGCGGGGAGCCAGCACTGGTAGCGTGTGAGTGGCGGACGCTGGTAACGAAGGTAAATATCGGGTAACCAAAGAAAGGGCTTCCCTTGGTTACCCGATATTTACGTTGGTTACAGCTTACCGCAGGCTGCCAGACGCCGGCTCCCTGCTCCCTGCTCGCTTCATTTTGTCGCTCTCTTGCTGTCACACACAGCGATGTGTGCTTCACAGCGGGAGAGCAACGTCAAAAAAATGAACTAGAGCTATGTGTAACGAGCAGCGATCTCACAGCAGGGGCCAGATCGCTGCTCAGTGTCACACAGAGCGAGATCGCTAATGAGGTCACTGCTGCGTCGCAAAAACCGTGACTCAGCAGCAATCTTGATAGCGATCTCGCTATGTGTGACGCACCCCTTAAGGCCCCATCACACTAAGCAACATCGCTAGCAACATCGCTGCTAACGAACAACTTTTGTGACGTTGCTAGCGATGTTGCTGTGTGTGACATCCAGCAACAACCTGGCCCCTGCTGTGAGGTCGTTGGTTGTTGCTGAATGTCCTGGGCCATTTTTTAGTTGTTGCTGTCCCACTGTGAAGCGCAGATCGCTGTGTGTGACAGCGAGACAGCAACAACTAAATGTGCAGGCAGCAGGAGCCGGCTTCTGCGGAGGCTGGTAACCAATGTAAACATCGGGTAACCAAGAAGCCCTGTCCTTGGTTACCCGATATTTACCTTTGTTACCAGCCTCCGCCGCTCTCACTGTCAGTGCCGCCGCTCTCACTGTCAGTGCCGGCTCCTGCTCTGTGCACATGTAGCTGCAGGACACATCGGGTTAATTAACCCGATGTGTGCTGTAACTAGGAGAGCAAGGAGCCAGCGCTCAGTGTGCGCTGCTCCCTGCTCTGTGCACATTTAGCTGCAGCACACATCGGGTAATTAACCCCATGTGTGCTGTAGCTAGGAGAGCAAGGAGCCAGCGCTAAGCATTGTGCGCTGCTCCCTGCTCTGTGCACATTTAGCTGCAGCACACATCGGGTAATTAACCCGATGTGTGCTGTACTAGGAGAGCAGGGAGCCAGCGCTCAGTGTGCGCTGCTCCCTGCTCTCTGCACGTGTAGCTGCGTGAGCTGGTAACCAAGGTAAATATCGGGTTGGTTACCCGATATTTACCTTAGTTACCAAGCGCAGCATCTTCCACGCGGCGCTGGGGGCTGGTCACTGGTTGCTGGTGAGCTCACCAGCAACTCGTGTAGCGACGCTCCAGCGATCCCTGCCAGGTCAGGTTGCTGGTGGGATCGCTGGAGCGTCGCAGTGTGACATCTCACCAGCAACCTCCTAGCAACTTACCAGCGATCCCTATCGTTGTTGGGATCGCTGGTAAGTTGTTTAGTGTGACTGGACCTTTAAGGTTCTAATAAAGCATCAGCAGATAAGACAATCTGGCAGAGAGATAGAAGGTGTGAAACTTACCAACCCAAACCCTGTTTTTCTTCCCCCTAGGAGCCAGACATTCCTGTGGTGCAGGACTGCTGTACCTCTAGGAGGTAGAGATTATGACAACCCACTTGAGCCAGTGTATTCGATTAGTACTCCCACCATCCTTACAGTGCACCAAGTAGTAAACATATGCAAGGGAAGTCTCGATACAGGTGTTGAACTATGGGTTGGGGAAGGTACGCCAGGCCTGGTACTCCATGTTAGTTAGGTTACAAAGTATGGGCACCAATGTAGTCAGTGCTGCCGAACCACTAACTCCCAAATGTGTCAATTATGATCTGGGGCCCTTAAACAAATTGTCAGGAGTTGCACATTGGTAGCGACATTACATGTCAGCATGATAAAGATGGTGTTCTGAAGGTAGTACAAGAGGAGTATAGTCATGTATTCAGCAAACAGCCCCTTGAATTATGGGCGATGAAACAGGCATGAATGACTAGGAAAAACTATAGTCCCTAGGTTGCCCCTTTGATTTTAGTTAAAAAGAATGATGGGACCAGCCGCATGTGTGTGGCCTACCGTAAAATTAACAATTTACCCATAAAGATGTATACCCATTACCCCATATTCAGGAGTCTATGGCTGCTCTTCGGGAAGCTAGGTATTTGGCTCTGGCTGAGATCGTTAGCCCTAGAAGCCCCAAAGTCATGAAGATTCTAATCACTGGAGGGCCAGCGGAAGGGTGAGACTCTGTCACTTGTACCATTTTCCATCTTGTGTTCTTGTTGGGTTTATACAATATGCTGGAGAACCAACAAAGTCTTACAAATGTTTGATTCCCTCACCTTGTGTTGTCTGAGTAGTATTCTGTCCACAGGGAAGGAGTGCGAGTATTCAGTGGGATGAGCCCTGGTATGTGCAGTATTTCTGAACACAGCCATGCCAGGGGATGAGAGCACCCACTGTCTCTTGTGTCTCCACAGGCGGCTTCACTGTTGTGGGGCATATCAGTAATATTGAGCTGGATGCACCCTGACTGCTGAGCCCGGTCCGAAGGGGTTAATTCCTCCTTCCCATGCCCAAACCGTCCGCCCCCTTGTCCGTGTCCAATCCCAGTGTTTTCTCCTCCTCCTGTTTCCCATATAAAATCCCCCTATTTCCTGGTTTCGGTCTCTCCTCATCCGTGAGACCTGGAAGCTGCTGTGCTGCTGGTTACCCAGACACAGCAGTAATTCTGGTGAGAGATGGCCGACGCGCTTGCCGCTGCGATCAGGGACAGGATCGGGAGGGAAGGGGACGCATGGCTTACC
This sequence comes from Anomaloglossus baeobatrachus, assembly GCF_048569485.1. Classification (NCBI taxonomy): domain Eukaryota; kingdom Metazoa; phylum Chordata; class Amphibia; order Anura; family Aromobatidae; genus Anomaloglossus; species Anomaloglossus baeobatrachus. The sequence goes on along the minus strand of NC_134363.1, from coordinate 108,476,870 downwards.
TCCATCCTAGCTGAGATGCGTCCTCTCCCTCCTGAGGCTCGGGCGGTTATCTCCGGCGGCAGGCGATCCGCTCGGCGTACACGCCCGCCGGAGCGCCTGAGTCCATCCACAATGACGTCACGGGGCATGCGCACTCGTGCGCGCACCTCGCGACAAGCTCCGCCCACTTCCTCCCAGCTCCCGACCGTGGCTGCCGCACGCCGACTCTGTCCCTCCGGTAACGCGGACCCGCGGTCGGCAGCTGTTAACCCCTGCCACCCTGAACCACCACTATTCCACTTGCCACCAACTATGGGAGGACATCACAGCTGCAGCTCCTCATCAATAGAGGAGACTGCAGACGCTGTGCCCCCACTGCCTCCTCCCCCTCCCACCCAGCCTTCACAAGCAGCACAAACACATATTCAAAGCCAACCTGCTTTGTGTGCTGGGGCAGTAATAAGCCCTTCAGCACACATTAACCCCCAGATGCTGGTCTTGCCACCCATGATGCAGGGATCTGCAGGTGTGCAGCCAGCTGTGTCTGCCCATCCCCCATCTGATCTGTTCCCACTAGTCCACACTTCACAGGCCCCCATGATTGCTCTGGAACAGATGAATGCTGAAGCTCTGGCCCGCGGTCGTAGCCGCCGCGGCCGCCGCGAACGCTCAGCAACACATTCATCTGCGTCATCGCACACCCCCGAGCGATACGAGCGCCCTGCTAGGTCGCATGGAACACATAGCCATTCCCGCCGTTCCAGGTCCTCTCGGAGGAGCCGCCGCTCTCGCTCATTGAGGTGGCGCTCTCCTTCCGCCTCATCAGTTTCTTCTGACGCCTCCGTTGTGCCTCATGGGCATCATCGCCGACGTCACCATCACCCGCAGAGGGAGTCGGGTCCTCCCACAGCGCGTTCGCAGCCTGTGGAATTCATTGATCCATCACTGGAGCCTTATGTCGCCCCTATTCCAGAGGCTGGTGAGTACCACTACTCTGGGGCATGGGGGGATGGTGCGGGTATGTCAGCAGCCCTTAAAGCACTTTTAGCAAATTTACAGCCTGCGGCGGGGGGAAAAATACTAGTTAACCCTTCATTTAATACTCAAATTTCTAAACAACCTGACCCACCCCCCTCCCTCCTTCCCCCCCCTTCTCGAGCGGATATTCACAGAGACGCTTTCTTCTGCGGCGTTACCCCTTTGGGATCCCACTTGAGCGAGGAGACTGTTCAAAAAATATGGGCCAATGACTATATTGATATATGGTCCTTGGTTTCCACCGATCAACATACAGTTGATAAAGAGCGGCGATCGGCGGATCGTCCTTTTGAAAGGAGGCCAAAAGTAGCCAGGTCTATTAACAACTGGCTGCAAGCATTTTGTGTTATGGGATGCATAATGGATCAGAAGCACCCCGAGCGCTGTTCCGAGATGTTCATTTATCTCGACACCATATACAATTCTTACAAGTCGCACGTGGGATCTGCCTGGTGGCGTTACGACGAAGATTTTCGTCGTCGTTTAGCCCTCCAACCGGGTCAAAGCCACGGACACATGGCTGCGACTGATGCTGGCCCAGAAGGCTTATCAGCCCTTTCATTCAGCGGCCTCTAGCACCACCGCCGGCTCCGGCTCAGTGGCCGTTCGTAGACCCGGCACGTGCTGGTCATTCAATGAAGGCCACTTTCGTTTCTTTGGCCTCTGTAAATTCAAGCATGAGTGCTCCGCCTGCGGTGGACCTCATACCGCAGCCAAGTGTACCCGTCCATCCGCAAAATTGCCTGCAAAAACATCCAGCATGCCGGATAAGGACGCCAGTGAGCGTCCTCGTGATGGGGCCGTGGCTCGACCAGTACCCCAATAAAGAGGCGGCGGCCCAGCTGCGTTTTGGTTTTATTTTCGTTTTTTTCATCCCTTTTAATTTTTGTAGGGACCCCTCGTTTGCTCAGAACCTAAAATCGGCTACTGAATTTCATCATGTGTTACTACAGAAGTTGGAAAGCGAATTGTCAGAAGGCAGGATTCGAGGCCCGTTTTCTTCACCCCCCTTTTTCAACTTGAGGGTTTCTCCTTTGGGTGTTGTTCCCAAAAAGGAACCGGGCAAATTTCGCCTGATTCAGCATTTGTCCTACCCCAAAGGATCATCAGTAAATGATGGCATATCTGAAGCGGATGCCACCGTGACTTACGTGTCTTTTGATAGAGCGGTTTCGCTAGTTCGACAGGCTGGAAGGGGCGCGTTGATGGCAAAATCTGACATTGAGTCGGCCTTTCGCCTCCTCCCCGTTCACCCCGACTGTCACCATTTACTGGGATGGTTCGTTGATGGCTCTTATTATTACGACACGTGCCTGCCCATGGGCTGTTCGATTTCCTGCTATTATTTTGAACTTTTCAGTTCATTTTTGGAGTGGGTGGTGAGATGGGAGTCTGGCTCCCATTCCATCACTCACTACTTGGATGATTTTCTTTTTGTAGGACCAAGTGATTCCTCACACTGTCAATTTTTGTTGGATAATTTCTGCCGGCTCATGGAAAAATTTGGCGTCCCCTTATCACAAGGAAAAACAGTTGGTCCGGTTTCAACACTATCCTTTTTGGGGATTGAAATCGATTCTGAGGCCATGATTTTTCGCCTCCCATCTGACAAAGTTTCTGCATTACTTTCATTGCTCAAGGGTTTTCGTTCAGTTCGTAGCGTTACTTTACGCCAAATGCAATCTTTACTGGGCCTTCTGGTGTTTGCATGCCATGTCATGCCTATGGGACGTATTTTTTCTCGTCGCCTGGCCCTCGCCACCAGGGGTGTCAGGCTCCCCCACCGCCGGATTCGGATCTCGGCACCACTGCGCGCTGATTTGATTGTTTGGACTGAGTTTATCTCTCAGTACAATGGTCATACATGCTTTCAGGAGGAGGAAATAACTAATGAGGAGCTACCCCTTTTCTCTGATGCCTCTGGGTCACTTGGTTTTGGAGTGATTTTTGATGACCAGTGGTGTGCTGAACGATGGCCAGATTCCTGGCATGCCTTAGACTGGGTTTCCAACTTAACCTTGCTTAAGCTTTTTCCCATAGTGGCGGCTGTCGCTATTTGGGGAACTGTTCTACGGAATAAGCGCATTTTGTTTTGGACTGACAATATGAGTGTAGTTCATGCAATTAATCATTTGTCTTCCTCGTCCCCCCCCGGTCATAAAATTACTCAGGTCATTAGTCCTTAGATGTTTGGAACTTAACATCTGGTTTCGTGCCCGTCATGTCCCTGGTTTTCGCAATTCCGCTGCTGATGCTCTTTCTCGTTTTCATTTACAGAAATTCCGATAGCTTTGCCCTCGCGCTCAGCCGGACAGCTTGCCCTGCCCTGTCAGTATGTGGAACCTCCTTCTCAGCAACTGATTCCGTTCGTGAGAGCTTCCCTGGCTCCTGCGACGTGGCAAGCTTATGGTAAGGCATGGTCGGAATGGCTGAATTTTGCGGGGCACCCCCCGATTGACTGTTCAGAACCTGCCCGTTTGGCAGCTACAGTTCGGTACTTGATCCATTTGCGTGATTCTGGTTTTTCTGGGTCCGTGGCCCGGAATCGTTTAACTGGCATCGCCTTCCATTTCAAGCTTCGCGGCTGGTCGGACGTCACAAAATCTTTTATTATCAGTCGGGCCGTTCGTGGTTGGTGTCGGTTGACCCCCCGCCGGGAGCATAGACGGCCCATTTCTTTTGCACTGTTGGCTCGCCTCATTGGGGCCGTCCGTAATTTTTGCTCATCCCCCTTTGAATCCGCCCTTTTTGCGGTTTCCTTTGGATTGGCCTTTTTTGGCGCTTTGCGAATTGGTGAGCTTTTGTCCTTGTCGAAGCATCGTCCCGGTGGCCTCCGGCACAATGATGTTACAGTTTGCAGTGGGGGTTTGCGTATACGCATCCGTAAGTCCAAAACGGACCCATCTGGCAGGGGCTCTTGGATCACCTTATTCGCTATCCCTGGCCCTGTCTGCCCCATTGTTTTGGTAAACAACTATCTAGCTGTGCGTCGCTCTGGTGTGTCCTTCTTATCTCACGAGGATGGTTCACCACTCACAAAGTTCCAGTTTTTGGCCCTCTTTCGTAAATGCCTGCGATCGTTTGGCTTAACGCCTACTGAATTTGGTACACACTCCTTTCGGATAGGTGCGGCTACCGAGGCCGCGAGAGCTGGTTTGTCCAATTCTGAGATTCAGCGCATTGGTAGATGGCGTTCTTCTTGCTTTGCGCGCTACGTTCGACCTGATTTATTGCTTTACTAATTATGTTTCTTTCCATAGGCGGTGCACGGCCGGCGGTGTGGCTGTTGGGCCACTCATATATTTTTTGGGCTGGCCAGAGAGCGGCGTATCGTCCGGGTGGAAGGCATCTCGGCTTCCGTGGCCTCGACGTGCATTGGAGGGGCATCAGAGGCCTGATGTGGCCGCAGGTTCTCCCGGAGGTAGTCGGCATCGCTCAAGTTGCTGCGTCCCCGGTGATTCTTCTCATACACGCCGGGGGCAATGATCTTTGTTCCTACCGGCTTGCAGAGCTCCTGACCACTATGAGGTCTGACGTGGATAAATTCCACGGTTTCTTTCCCGAGCTGGTCCTCATTTGGTCAGAAGTAATTCCCCGCGTTGCATGGCAGAGGGCTCGCGACGCGGCAGCGGTTGAGCGGTCACGCCGTACTTTGAACGCGAGAATGTCCCGTTTCATCCGCTTTAAGGGTGGTGTAGTCGTCAGACATAGGCAGCTGGAAGGGGACAACTCCAGCCCCATGTTGCCGGATGGCGTCCATTTGTCGGACATTGGCATCGATATTTTTTTTATCAGGCCTTCAAGATGGCATTGAGCAGGCACTTCTTTTAATGGGTGGGGGTCGGAGCGCTGTCTAGGGACTTTGCTCCTCAGTGGCGGTCAGTTCTGGAATGGTGGTGTTCAAGCGAAGGCTGATTGCGCCGGGTGACCGGCCTGGCATTACGCCTCGTCTTGACAGCAGTATAAGTTGGTTTTGATATTTGCACAAATTAATGTAAAAGCTGTGACCGACCTCAACCCAGCAAAAGATGAGAGTTTTATACGTTTGCACTTGATTATCTCTCCAATAAAGTTTACTTGTTTTATTACAAACGTGTGTTTTGTTCGGGCATGGGGGGTTGGTTTGGTTGTGGGGTCTCAGCAGTCAAGAATTGCTGGTAGATAAAACTGGATAGACAATACAGAAAATGGTATACACAGCTGGAAATTTCTTTCCAAGACTCTTCTTACCAAAGAAGAGGTCTTAGCATATCCTGACTACAGTCAACCTTTCATCTTGCTTACTGATGCTAGCAAAACGGGACTAGGAGCTGTTTTATCCCAAGTATGGAATGGACAAGAAAAAGTACCGTATTTTTCGGACCATAAGACGCACTTTTTTTCCCCCAAATGTTGGGGGAAAGTGGGGGGTGCATCTAATGGTCTGAATGTAGGGCATGGCTGCGGGGAATGATTGTGCTGCGGTGGAGCGGGTCATCGGGGGCACGAGCAGGCAGCAGCTCATTACATATGCATGCCCATCCTCCCGCCCATCTCTCAGCGCTGAAGCCGGGGCTGATAGGTGGGCGGGATGATGGGCGGGGACGCGCGCATAATTACCGTAACAGCCGGCCGTGATCACCCCTGGAAACTACAGCCTGGAGTGATCATGTGCGGCTGTATTCACTGCCCCCCGCGCGGGGTGCAGTGAATCAATGTACTCACTGTTCCCCTGCAGCATCGCAATGTCCTCCAGTCTGCCTGCCGCGCTGTGTGGACTGGAGACTAGCGGTGCTCACAGCGATGACGTCATTGCTGTGCGCACATGTGTCTTCACAGCCGCGCTGGCAGACTGGAGGACAATACATCACAGTGCTGCAGGGAACGTGGCCGGCTCAACACAGCACTGCCGGCACAGACAGGAGGAGGAGCGACGCTGTGTGGAACGAGGAAAGGTGAGTGTAAACGTTTTTTATTTTTTTGTGTGTGCCGCAGGATGGGGGTATATGAGCAGGATGATGGGGGTATATGAACAGGATGATGGCATATAGCAGGATGATGGGGGTATATGAGCAGGATGGGGCCATATACCAGGATGATGGGAGTATATGAACAGGATGATGGCATATAGCAGGATGATGGGGGTATATGAGCAGGATGATGGGGGTATATGAGCAGGATGATGGGGTATATGAGCAGGATGATGGCGTATATGAGCAGGATGATGGCGTATATAGCAGGATGGGAGAACATACCAGGATGCAGTATATAGCAAGATGGGGCTATACCAGGATGAGGGACATAAATATATACACAAGGCAGGAGGATCATTACCAGGATGGGGTACCATAGTAGAGAATTTGGGGATATTACCCCCATAATAGTGTCAGCAGCAGATCCTCGCCCCATAATAGTGTGTCATGACCACATTTTTTGCTTAAAATTTTATTTTCCTATTTTCCTCCTCTAAAACCAGGGTGCGTCTTATGGTCCAGTGCGTCTTATAGTCCGAAAAATACGGTAATCTCCTATGCTAGCAGATTACACAGACCATCAGAAAGATAATCATCAAACTACAGCTCATTCATGCTGGAAATACTGGCTATAGTTTGGGATATAAATCGAAAGATTCAAGCATTACCTAGCTAGCTCCAAATTTACTGTGTATACTGACACTGGAATCCTTCTCCTATAATTTCCTTTTGTTATAGAGTTAGAAGTCTTAAACATTTATTAGCAGTTTCTAATTTTTCCAACAAAATTTACAAAGCCAATTGTTTTAGGGACCACATCATGTTTGAATTGACTTTGAGGGATCTATGTAAAGGGCACTTTACACACTGCGATATCGCTATCGATATCGCTGGCGAGCGTACCCGCCCCCGTCAGTTGTGCGTCATGGGCAAATCGCTGCCCGTGGCACACAACATCGCTTACACCCATCACATGGACTTACCTTCCCTGCGACGTCGCTGTGGTCGGTGAACCGCCTCCTTTTTAAGGGGGCGGTTCGTGCTGCGTCACAGCGACGTCACACGGCAGCCATCCAATAGAAGCGGAGGGGCAGAGATGAGCGGGCGGAATATCCCGCCCACCTCCTTCCTTCCTCATTCCCGGTGGTCGCAGGTAAAGAGATGTTTGTCGTTCCTGTGGTGTCACACGTAGCGATGTGTGATGCCGCAGGAACGACGAACAACCAGCGGCATGCACCACCAACGATATTATGAAAAGGAGCGACGTGTCAACGATCAATGATTTTTGACATTTTTGCGATCGTTGTCGTCGCTCCTAGGTGTCACACGTTGCAATGTCGCTAACGATGCCGGATGTGCGTCACAAACCCCGTGACCCCGACGATATATCATTAGCGATGTCATAGAAGAGAAGGAAAAAGAGGTATACCGTACAGTGATCACCACACAAATTAGAAAAGTGAAAAAACTTTATTTGTATACACAAGGTGGACAAATCCTGGCTCAAAGAGTGACAGGAGCACACAGTTGGACAACTTTAAAAATAATTAAAAAGCCCAAGAGGCATCAATCCCCAACAGACCGGCCTCTAGAAAGGATGTCACAATAATAGTATTATACATATATGTAGGTACAAAAATGAAACACTCCTTTCTAAATATAGTTGTTATCACGGTCCCTCTCTCTCCCCCTATTATATAATCACATAAATAGACCACTATTAAGATAACAACCCAGGTGGAATTACACGAAAACCACTTAAACACACCTCTGTAAAAATATTTTTTATTCAATTAATGGTAGAAAATATACGACACCAAATATCTGACATAGACACAAAGACACAGTGATCAAACACGGCCTAGTGGAGAGCAGAGGGAGCGTGCAGAGATAGATAGTTGATAGTTTAGTAGCTCTCAGTGAACTAAAAGGGACTACAGTACTCCTCAACTCCTCCTGCCTGTTTGCGGAGAGTGTTATAAGTTTTTGAACACTCCCCGCTCCGGGTGGCTGTCCCTATATATCCCTGTACTCCACTGACCTATACCACCACCACCAGGTGCATTGTGAGAAGACCAGGACAACATATAATGTATTAAAAACTGTTGGTTCCTGACTAGGACTGGAGACTATGCTACAGTCCAAATATTGTAAACAGCAGTTTAGGACAGAGCTAATGGGCCCAAACAAGACCGGTACCCACAGCTCCTCCCGACGCGTTTCCCCCCCTCCTAAATAAATGTTCGGGGGTTCATCAGGGGTGATTTAGCCAACAAACACCTGTGAAATAGACAAAAACAGACAGTTGGTGTCTTTCAATATAAAATCCAACCATCTCCAAGAGATCCCCTTTATATACAAGACTTACTTGGAACAGCATCCAAGTGTGATGTAATAGCAGCAGCAGGATGTGCTTGTATAATATAGCTTGATATCATCGGCACAGAGGACTACAGATGTCCTCCTGGAATTAGATATATTTACACAGCATATTAGTCATTGTGTCTCCAAAGTATCTCTGCACCATGCAGTAATCACATCTATCAGTGTATATTATGCCACTACGTTCTTAGGTCCACTTTTGTTCTCCTCCAATATGTAGCATTAGTGTTGTTCAGTATCAAGCACCACCATATCTACATATACATAGATAATACAAAGAATGAATATGTGAGTCTACGCTTTCAGATGACATCTCTCCACATTATACCATAAAGATGGTGTCTTATGGTATCTAATACTATAACAAAGCATACCCATTGTAGGTAAATGATACATAATGTGCTCCAGGCCCAATCAACCCTTTAGCACCACTTCTAGGTCTTTGCTATAAGAGAGAAGAAAATCATCTCAAAAGCCGAGAAGGTTTACATACTCCAAACTCACATAACCAATCACAGGCATCAATGTAAACAATACCCATAAGTCTAAAGGAAGGTTTTAGATGATAGATGATATACACCTTGGCACTTGAGATGAAGTGCAGCGTGCACTCACTAGCAGAAAAAACTTTTTGTGTCTGCCCCCTCTTAGGTTGTGGATCCAGCTCTCCTGGTTAGCTCCCTGTAGAGAAAAAAATATATATTGTGTAGCTCACATGCAGGGCAGAAGCATATTAGCTTATATTGCCCTATCGCTTGTCATTACCTGGGCACTGGTATTACAATAGTGGAAGCCCTAGGTGTTTCCTTGGTGGAAATCCTACTCCAGATCCCACTAGTACATGAACACATCCTGGGAAAACATAATGTACAACTAGCACTAGTGCCAGGTTTTATCCCATCAACCATATCCAGATACTGGATATCATATGCAGTCCTGATGAAATAAGGAGAGTTACCTACCAGCAAGAGGCTCGGTCTGTAGTAACCAAGGTACCAGGCGCTCAATCGTATGAAGTTCCTCAGGGCGCAGCAATGTGACCTCCCGGGCTGAGGATCTAATAGTCCGTACTATCCCTGCTGCCTGCCTACCTCATCAGCGCCATCTGATCTTTTAAAACGCCCGCACCCCGATATGGGGGTGGGACATCCTGTTCTTCGAAATGGACGTATTAATGGACCAATCGGAGACGGCTCCTGTGTGGCCGGAAGTGACGCGTCAGGGACGGATTGACAGATCCCACATTGGATTTTATATTGAAAGACACCAACTGTCTGTTTTTGTCTATTTCACAGGTGTTTGTTGGCTAAATCACCCCTGATGAACCCCCGAACATTTATTTAGGAGGGGGGGAAACGCGTCGGGAGGAGCTGTGGGTACCGGTCTTGTTTGGGCCCATTAGCTCTGTCCTAAACTGCTGTTTACAATATTTGGACTGTAGCATAGTCTCCAGTCCTAGTCAGGAACCAACAGTTTTTAATACATTATATGTTGTCCTGGTCTTCTCACAATGCACCTGGTGGTGGTGGTATAGGTCAGTGGAGTACAGGGATATATAGGGACAGCCACCCGGAGCGGGGAGTGTTCAAAAACTTATAACACTCTCCGCAAACAGGCAGGAGGAGTTGAGGAGTACTGTAGTCCCTTTTAGTTCACTGAGAGCTACTAAACTATCAACTATCTATCTCTGCACGCTCCCTCTGCTCTCCACTAGGCCGTGTTTGATCACTGTGTCTTTGTGTCTATGTCAGATATTTGGTGTCGTATATTTTCTACCATTAATTGAATAAAAAATATTTTTACAGAGGTGTGTTTAAGTGGTTTTCGTATATAATCACATACCCTTCCTCTCCTTCTATTGGACAAGACAGGTAAATCTCATTGGTAACAAGAATGAATGTGTGACGCCCTGGACTAGCCAGGTAGTCACATACATACCAACATACACACCCCCACCCTAGGCAGTTACACCAGCCAAACCAAAAACCCTTGTTGCCTCCCTCCAGGGTCTGATGTCCTCACCAGGTGGGGCGGAGCCAGGTGGTTGGCCCCACCCACCGAAGAGTTCACAGGCCTGGAGGTGGGAAAGGTGTCAGATCATTCTTGGAGGTGAAAGTGAGAGGAGTGAACACTTGAGGTGTCTGGGTCGGAGCCCAGGCACTGACAGCAAGGTTGGCAGATGATGGTGGCTGTCTGCAGGAGTTGGTGGAACTACACAGAGCCGTAAGGACCGGGGTCAGGCGTCGGCCCGCCGGTACCAGACCGGGGAACGGAGTGAAGCTAAGCACCAAGGCAGGGCCATCGGACCTCGACCAGGCTTGGAGCCGCCGTCAATAGTCAAATCCGAATGTGACAGGAACCCCAGGGGTTTCCCAACTACCAAGTCCCGATTGAAGGCAACCGTCCACCCAGAGAGGATATACAGCCACCGCCACAGGCTAGAGATCCAAGGGCCAGCGCCTGCGGGCAAAACGGGCTCCTACGGCACCTATACGCCGGGAAGCGGACTACCGGTGGGCAACCACAGGAGTCAAGAACATTTTCAAAGGTGCAGGGAAAGACAGCCGCCATCAGCCGTCCGGGGAGAGCACAACATCAACACTGCAGCTGGCCGTTTTGGTATACCAGAGACTTTGTCAGTGATTGTCTGAGTGATTACACCGCGCCATGCAGTCCCTGCACTCCAGCCATCCGGCCTCCCCGTTACACCACCGGGCCCCGGGATCACTAACCCCCTACCCACGGATGGGACAACATCCCAGCTGCACCCTACCATCTCTCCCGGGATCCCCGTTACCAGCAGCGGTGGTGCCATCATCACCACGTCCCGTGGGTGGCGTCACGAACAATCTCCCTAACCAAACCACCCCTTTTTACTCACGGGCGAGGAGCGCCGCTCGAGTCCCCGGGTCCGGTCCACCGCTCGAGCCACCGAGCAGCAGCAGCAGAAGCCCCGGACCTGAGCGTGGTGAGCGCGTCCCCTCCGCCCGCGACAACTTGGCGTCACGAACAGGATTGAACCGATCTACTTACCAGTAGAAGTGCGCCTTGCAGTCCCCGCCGGCGGCGTCCGGCCGAAAAATTGAGAGCGCCGCCACCTTTGGCGCGAAGATTTCCCGCTCAAGCATCTTCCTCGAGCAGGGAAGGCGTGAAAGCGAAGCCCCGCCCCAAACAAGCGTAAGTGCTAGAAAGAACCAAGTGGGGGCGGGTGAAAGCCTGCCTAATGTAGCCGAGGGCATAAAAAGCGGGGACGCCAGGACTCTGCAACATATCCGGTTCCTGGAAATCTGCCAGCAAGCATGTCCGTCCCATCCGGTGATGCCGAAATTCCCAAGCCCACGCCAGGAACCGCGGCGTGGGTGGAAGCCCGGACCGCACAAATGTGCTGCCGCCATCAAACCCAGGTCCGGTTCTTGATGGAGCACTGGATGGCCGAAATGGAGGAAGTGACGGCGTCCGTGCGGAGACGCGAGGTGGAGGCAGTATTGGAGGAGCGGGTAAGCGACCCACGCCCCTGTGTCCGAGAAGGACCGGCCGCTGCGGTTGAGGGGCCCGACCTGCGTCTGCTCACCCTCCTGCCTCCCCCGCTATCCATACCGGTTGCTGTTGCCCCTCCGCTCGGTCCACTACCCCCAACATCGGTAGCGGAATCTAACCCGTCCGCCCTAGAGGACCGGCCTGGGGGCGTTGTCCGGGAACGGCCAGTATCCCTCCCGCTGCCATGGAAGATCCCGCGGGAGGTGCCTGTCCGCGACAAGAAGCCGTCGGCCCCGGAAGTGGCCGCACCCGAGACCGTCCTGGCCCCGGCAGTCTGCCCGGCCGTAGAAGAACCGGCCGCTGCGGGCCCGAAGGCCCAACTGGTGAGGCCAGCTGTCCCTGAGTCCCATGCCTCGGCTGAGGCTGCGCCGGGCCGCCAATGCAAAGCAGCAGTCCAGGCCACGTCACCGCAGGACTCCCTCAAGTGAGTACCGGTTGTGGACGGTGTGGGCGCGGTCCAGCGGGGCCCGACCCGAGCGCAGGGGCATGCTAGCGCCCCTTACTTGGACAGGGAGCCCAGCCAGTTGGGCCGAGAAATCTCTGCAAGGGAGCAGCAGAGGGCCGAAGTAATGGCGCAAGTGATTAAGGAAAAGGATGCTTTCCGCAATGCCACCTTTTGGGTGCGGGGCCCGGTGTATGAAGGCCAAGTCCGGAAGTTTGACCCACAAAGGGGGTTCAGCTTTATTTGCGGGCTGGGCCTGGAGGCCGAGGTGTTTGTGGCTCGCCGCGACGTTAACTCACGCCTCTTTGCAGGCCACCCAGGTCGCGATCTGTTGCCGGGCGACCTGGTAACCTGCACCCGGCGCTACGGGGAGAAGGGATGGTTGGCCCTGGATGTTGAACAGAGGGAGAGCCGTGGTGTGCAGATGCGGCCCCGGCCCCCTCCTCCACCGAGCCGTCTGGATGTTGGGCTGGAGGAGGTCCTGGATGGGTGCGACCTCAGATAGTGGCGGCGGTCCGCCGTTGCACCCTGTTGTCCCCCGTTGGGACCTTCAGCTGAATGAATGAATCTGAATCAACCGAAGTTTTCACCTGGTTGTCGTCGGTGGTTCTCCCGGCCGTTGCCGGTGGGTTGTCCCCGGAGGGACCCTGTGTGTTTTGCCGCCTGCGTGAGGGGCTGCTCGTGGATGTGGCCGAGAGCTGGCGGGCCGCCCGCAGACTTGTGGGTTTGTGGATGGTTTGGTGGGCTGTTTTTCCATCTGTGCTGCCTCCGGAGAGGCGGATTGGAGGGGGGGGGGCCCGCAGCGGAGCGGGCTGGGGCCCGGCCACCGCCGAGACCGGTGGCGGTCCTCCAGGGGTCGGGGGTCCCCCTGGACGTGGGGTCCCCTGAGGTGGCGGCCGGGTGCGAGACACCGTGCCCGTTCCCGCTCGGGTGGCCTGGACCTGGACTGGGGTAAAGGGGTGCTGCCCATTTCTTAGGGGCAGCATCAAGGTTCAGGTTATTTGGGTGGGAGAGCGGATGACCATGAACCCATCCGTTTATTAAAAATGTTTGAAACGTTAAAAGTAATGCACCTCCCGTAAGGGAAGACCTGAAAATATACGTATGTTGAATGTTTTAATATGTTATTTATCTTTTTACAGTTTTGAAAAAAAAATTGAAAACTGGTGATGGACGGGCAGCCCTCGGACGGTCTGCATTTTACCAAGGGGGAGTGTGACGCCCTGGACTAGCCAGGTAGTCACATTCATACCAACATACACACCCCCACCCTAGGCAGTTACACCAGCCAAACCAAAAACCCTGAGAGGATATACAGCCACCGCCACAGGCTAGAGATCCAAGGGCCAGCGCCTGCGGGCAAAACGGGCTCCTATGGCACCTATACGCCGGGGAGCGGACTACCGGTGGGCAACCACAGGAGGAGTCAAGGACATTTTCAAAGGTGCAGGGAAAGACAGCCGCCATCAGCTGTCCGGGGAGAGCACAACATCAACACTGCAGCCGGCTGCGGGACCCGTCCATCCGGCCGTTTTGGTTTACCAGAGACTTTGTCAGTGATTGTCTGAGTGAGTACACCAGTGCCGTCCGGCACCGCGCCGCGCGGTCCATGAACCCCAGCCATCCAGCCTCCCCGTTACACCACCGGGCCCCGGGATCACTAACCCCCTACCCACGGAGGGGACAACATCCTAGCTGCAACCTACCATCTCTCCCGGGATCCCCGTTACCAGAAGCGGTGGTGCCATCATCACCACGTCCCGTGGGTAGCGTCACGAACAATCTCCCTAACCAAACCACCCCTTTTCACTCACGGGCGAGGAGCGCCGCTCGAGCCACCGAGCAGCAGAAGCCCCGGACCCGAGCGTGGTGAGAGCGTCCCCTCTGCCGGCGACAACTGCATAGAGAAATGATATATGAGCTCAGATGAACAAGTGTCTCATATGTTCAGCATACAATAATGTGAAATACAGCATACATGTCCTATAAACATATAATGAATAAATACTTCATATAGTCATCCTGCTTAGCAAAATATGATAATGTGCAATACAGCATACATGTCCAACTAACATATGATAGATAAATGCCTCATATAGGCATCATACTTAGACATGTGTGACAAAAAGAGTGGGATCAACTGGTACATGCAGAATAAAATACATGGGTGACCCGTGAATAGTGGTCTTGAATTATATTGTGTTACCCGTACACATAGAAGGGACAATCAATCTCAGACATCCACTTAGTGAGACAAGAAGGTATGTATCAGATTAAAGCATTCAAGCATAAAATTGCCACCTAATTGTCCCAAAGGTGGATATTCACTCACAATAGAGTAGAGTCACACACTCCACGGGGTTAAATCAGATTACCCTCTGATCTTTCTGACAGGTTGCAAAGAAGAGGCTATCCAAAGAGTGTGATCTCTAAAATGCCTTACAGGAATGTAGAGCTACCACACGGGAGTCACTCTTTCGCCCGAAAGTTCGCGATAGACAATCCACTGTGAGTATGATCACCTCTTATAATAATCAATGGAAGGATGTCTATAGGCTTTTACAAAATAATTGGGACATTTTCATGAGTAACAAAAAACTGCATTCTTTCATTGACAAAAAACGAAGACTTATAGCCAAGAAGGCACAAAATCTAAGGGGCCATCTGTCTAGGAGTCACTTTAAGAGACCAACATTCAGTTTGGTAACAGGTGTTAGATTAAAAGGCACATTTCCCTGTGGGACCTGTACCGTTTCTCCGTTTATGGTAGCCAGTCACAATGTCTCCTTACCAATTTTTCCTGGACAGATTGTCAGCAGAGCCTACTACAACTGCCGTTCCAGAAACGTGGTCTACATATATTTTGCTAAGCAGGATGCCTATATGAAGTATTTATTCATTATACAGTTAGGTCCAGAAATATTTGGACAGTGAAACAAGTTTTGTTATTTTAGCTGTTTACAAAAACATGTTCAGAAATACAATTATATATATAATATGGGCTGAAAGTGCACACTCCCAGCTGCAATATGAGAGTTTTCACATCCAAATCGGAGAAAGGGTTTAGGAATCATAGCTCTGTAATGCATAGCCTCCTCTTTTTCAAGGGACCAAAAGTAATTGGACAAGGGACTCTAAGGGCTGCAATTAACTCTGAAGGCGTCTCCCTCGTTAACCTGTAATCAATGAAGTAGTTAAAAGGTCTGGGGTTGATTACAGGTGTGTGGTTTTGCATTTGGAAGCTGTTGCTGTGACCAGACAACATGCGGTCTAAGGAACTCTCAATTGAGGTGAAGCAGAACATCCTGAGGCTGAAAAAAAAGAAAAAATCCATCAGAGAGATAGCAGACATGCTTGGAGTAGCAAAATCAACAGTCGGGTACATTCTGAGAAAAAAGGAATTGACTGGAGAGCTTGGGAACTCAAAAAGGCCTGGGCGTCCACGGATGACAACAGTGGTGGATGATCGCCGCATACTTTCTTTGGTGAAGAAGAACCCGTTCACAACATCAACTGAAGTCCAGAACACTCTCAGTGAAGTAGGTGTATCTGTCTCTAAGTCAACAGTAAAGAGAAGACTCCATGAAAGTAAATACAAAGGGTTCACATCTAGATGCAAACCATTCATCAATTCCAAAAATAGACAGGCCAGAGTTAAATTTGCTGAAAAACACCTCATGAAGCCGGCTCAGTTCTGGAAAAGTATTCTATGGACAGATGAGACAAAGATCAACCTGTACCTGAATGATGGGAAGAAAAAAGTTTGGAGAAGAAAGGGAACGGCACATGATCCAAAGCACACCACATCCTCTGTAAAACATGGTGGAGGCAACGTGATGGCATGGGCATGCATGGCTTTCAATGGCACTGGGTCACTTGTGTTTATTGATGACATAACAGCAGACAAGAGTAGCCGGATGAATTCTGAAGTGTACCGGGATATACTTTCAGCCCAGATTCCAAATGCCGCAAAGTTGATTGGACGGCACTTCATAGTACAGATGGACAATGACCCCAAGCATACAGCCAAAGCTACCCAGGAGTTCATGAGTGCAAAAAAGTGGAACATTCTGCAATGGCCAAGTCAATCACCAGATCTTAACCCAATTGAGCATGCATTTCACTTGCTCAAATCCAGACTTAAGACGGAAAGACCCACAAACAAGCAAGACCTAAAGGCTGCGGCTGTAAGGGCCTGGCAAAGCATTAAGTAGGAGGAAACCCAGCGTTTGGTGATGCCCATGGGTTCCAGACTTAAGGCAGTGATTGCCTCCAAAGGATTCGCAACAAAATATTCAAAATAAAAATATTTTGTTTGGGTTTGGTTTATTTGTCCAATTACTTTTGACCTCCTAAAATGTGGAGTGTTTGTAAAGAAATGTGTACAATTCCTACAATTTCTATCAGATATTTTTGTTCAAACCTTCAAATTAAACGTTACAATCTGCACTTGAATTCTGTTGTAGAGGTTTCATTTCAAATCCAATGTGGTGGCATGCAGAGCCCAACTCGCGAAAATTGTGTCACTGTCCAAATATTTCTGGACCTAACTGTATGTTTATAGGACATGTATGCACATTATTGTATGCTGAACATATGGGACACTTGTCCATCTGAGCTCATATATAATTTCTCTAAGCATTCATTCTTGTTACCAATGAGATTTACCTGTCTTGTCCAATAGAAGGAGAGGAAGGGTATGTGATTACAAAATAGGGGAGAGAGAGGGAACGTGATAAACTATATTTAGAAATGAAACCAGCGCCACATGATAACCATCAGCACGTGAGCCACTGAACCAAAAGGTAAATTGAGGGCAGGCAGTGCAGGACTTGTTCTCGTTTGGCTGCATTATATTTAGAAATGAGTGTTTCATTTTTGTACCTATATATATATATATATATATATATATATATATATATATATATATATATATATATATATATATATGTATAATACTATTATTGTGACATCCTTTCTAGAGGCCGCTCTGTTGGGGATTGATGCCTCTTTGGCTATTTACCGTAATTGTTTTTAAAGATGTCCAACTGTGTGCTCCTGTCGCTCTTTGAGCCAGGATTTGTCCACCTTGTGTATACAAATAAAGTTTTTTCACTTTTCTAATTTGTGTAGTGATCCCTGTATGGTATACCTCTTTTTCCTTCTCTTCTATATTGTCTATTAAGTATACCAGGAGATCCCCATGGGTGGTGCCCTTCTTACATAGATAATTGATCGTTAGCGATGTCGTAGCGTGTAATGCACCCTTAAAAGAAAATACATAAAACTGACACCATTTTCAAAACTGCATCTCTTAAACTGCTCAAAACCACATTCAAGAAGTTTAGCAACCCTTTAGGTGTGTCGCGGGCGGAGGAGGGGACGCTGCGCTCTCCCACTGCTCGGGTCCGGCTGCCGCTGCTCTGCGGCTGCTGCTGCTCGGTGGCTTGAGCGATGGGCCGGATCCCGGGGACTCGAGCGGCGCTCCTCGCCCATGAGTGAAAAGGGGTGGTTTTGGTTTTAGGGATATTGTCCATGACGCCACCCACGGTTGTGGTGATTTTGGTGACACCACCGCTGCTCTAGACGGGGATCCCGGGAGCGGTGACAGGGAGCAGCTGAGTTGTTATTTCTCCCCTTCGTGGGTAGGGGGTTGGTTGGCCCGGGGCCCGGTGATGGGGTAAGGATTGATGACAGGCGGGTTGCGGGGCCTG